>NW_020799700.1:0-19478 GCF_003590095.1 Trichoplusia ni | reverse complement strand
GGTTATGTATTATAATCAAACTAAAGGCGGAGTGGACACGCTAGACCAAATGTGTTCTGTGATGACCTGCAGTAGGAAGACGAATAGGTGGCCTATGGCATTATTGTACGGAATGATAAACATTGCCTGCATAAATTCTTTATTATATACAGCCATAATGTCAGTAGCAAGGGAGAAAAGGTTCAAAGTCGCAAAAAATTTATGAGAAACCTTTACATGAGCCTGACGTCATCGTTTATGCGTAAGCGTTTAGAAGCTCCTACTTTGAAGAGATATTTGCGCGATAATATCTCTAATATTTTGCCAAATGAAGTGCCTGGTACATCAGATGACAGTACTGAAGAGCCAGTAACGAAAAAACGTACTTACTGTACTTACTGCCCCTCTAAAATAAGGCGAAAGGCAAATGCATCGTGCAAAAAATGCAAAAAAGTTATTTGTCGAGAGCATAATATTGATATGTGCCAAAGTTGTTTCTGACTGACTAATAAGTATAATTTGTTTCTATTATGTATAAGTTAAGCTAATTACTTATTTTATAATACAACATGACTGTTTTTAAAGTACAAAATAAGTTTATTTTTGTAAAAGAGAGAATGTTTAAAAGTTTTGTTACTTTATAGAAGAAATTTTGAGTTTTTGTTTTTTTTTAATAAATAAATAAACATAAATAAATAGTTTGTTGAATTTATTATTAGTATGTAAGTGTAAATATAATAAAACTTAATATCTATTCAAATTAATAAATAAACCTCGATATACAGACCGATAAAACACATGCGTCAATTTTACGCATGATTATCTTTAACGTACGTCACAATATGATTATCTTTCTAGGGCTAGGTAAGTTTGCCAAAATGTGTGTGTTTGTGTTATTATAATGATTTATATATCCGTTAGCCAGCCATTATAAATGGATGGATAACCAAGTGGTGACCTCAACTACGATAAAGATTGATACGTCTATGAGCCCTGGTTCAAGTCATATGCACAAAGATACCCAAACTCAGGACAACCCGCTTGGATCGAACCCGCGACATGACGTGCTCTTTGCGTTTGGCGTGGTGACCTCCACCACTTGGATGTCCGTGGTTTAATAGTAAAGGCTGAGCTCAATGGCATGGCGTGCCGTAGAAGAGGCCTATGTTGAGAGGTCTGCAGTGGAATGAAACGATAGTCATGAAAATTCTTATGTAATTGTTAAATCAACCTCCAGCGAAAATAATGTCTGTTTTTAATAAAGCTATATTTACAGAAAAATACTTGGTATTTATGTTCACAACTAATACTAAAACAAACCTACCATACTGAGAATATCTTAATCTCTCTGAAAAACAATAGGCTATCTATCTAGCCTCCAGGGAAACAAAACGGACACAAACAGCTTTGCGCCCTGGGAATTGTACTAAGTTCTCACTTAACTGAAGAAGACCTTTTTGAACTTCCAAAAATGTTACTTTTACCATAAATCGTTCCGTACAAACATTGACAAAACCTTTGGGCTTGAAAAAGGTAATTTATCGAGTTTTCTGACAGATGCAAGTGCATATAGATGTTTCTTTTCGAAAAAAAGGAAATAAAAGTCGCATAACATTTTTTATGACTATCACTCTAAAAAATAAATTAAATATGCCCCATTTATGCATGTTGAGGCAAATAAAAAATCCGTTTAATGCCACCCCAGACGTTGCCGTGTTTAATCCGTTAAAACAAAAAATATCTAACGTTTAATTATCTAACATCACGCTCATGACCTAGCAATAACCATTAGGTTATTATTTAAATAAATTATATGTGAAAACCACAATTAAAACAAGTCAATCAAGTCAAGTACAAGTCGCTTCAGCTCATGAATAAAGGTCTTCGTTTGGGTCCACAACTAGTCAAGCGATTCCGATGAATAAGAGTTAGTAAGCCGAAATATCATCTGCAATGTCATAAAAACCTTTAATACCTACATATTTTTAAATCGACTCGCGGCCTAAGTAACTTAATCCTAGTGACGTGAGGGGTTTCAGAAGCATACAAGTCACATGCTGAAGACGTCCAGACTCAGATCGAACCCACAAAACATCGTTTGGCATGGTGGTCCATACAGTCAAGAAGGTATTTCAAGGGACCCAACTTCACGTCAAATTAAAATTGCTCATTAGTCATCTAACCTCCCCAATTTCAATTTTATTAAGACGATATTCCACCATTTGCGTCTCAAAATAGCACGAAAGATAAACAGCTTTAGCAGTGCCATGCAATAGGATATCTTAGTTTGTGGCGAGTGCCAACGCGACTTACTGAGGCTTTATTTGATTTAATGCCTAACTAATTTGTGTTAATGAGCGGGCCTTGTACGTGGAAATGTACGATTAGGAATTTAGGAATTCAGAAATGTAATGAGGGTCAGCTAAGTCTTAGAGTAATATTTTCATGGTTGTGTAAGCGTGGAATAGTGCAACATGGTGCAAAACAGCATCTCTCTTCCATGTTCGCAATATTTAATACGTTATGGTCGGCCTTTTGGGCATTGCTTGGAGATGCCATGAAGTTAGAAGATATATTTGGAGAAATAATAAATCACGAGAAATTGTATAAATAGAGTTTAATTTATGGTTACGAAAAAAAAATATAGAACGTGAGAACATAAATGTATAATAGAGGTTCTTCGTAAGACTTCGTTGAAAGCAAAAAAAAATATGTTAAATAAAAAAAAAAACAATGACATCGCTTCAAAAAACACCATCGGAGACAATTTTAACTATCACAGTACCTTACATACAGACTGGTGACGGACGTTCTGACAGACCGACGAACAGCGCTGTCTATGGATCAGTAATAGAGTTCCATTTTACATTTTAGGTACGGACATCTAAATAAAAAATAAAGTCCTGAAACTTAAAAACTAATACCAGCAAATTTAGCTCGTTTCAACTTAAGTACTCTCTCACTTTCCTGATATAAAGGTAATCGCTACCAAATGTCTCCGATTCACTTTAAAGCGACCATATTTTAGTACCATACTAAAATCTAAGTTATAAAGCTTTCGACACTGCAAAGTACTCCATAAATCTTTTCTGGGGCAACGATGCATATGAGATATTATTATTGAAATTGATGATTGCTTGAGGTCATTTCAATAAGTCAACCGGGCGGATTTGTGCTGTCTACACTTAATGCGATGTGATTTAGTAGACTTCGAATACTGGGGACTGATAAAAGTTATGTATAGAACTTTTTTTTTAGATTTTTGTTCAATGTGAGATTTTTTGAGCGAGAGAGGGCACTTGGATTTCTTTTCGATGGTGATTAAAGGAGCCGATGAATCTTGGTAACATAAATAAATATTCCATGTATATATTTTCCAAACACATACATACATAATATCGACAAGTTACATCCAGACACAGAGCAAATGATCGTGGTCATCACACATCATTTGTCCTGGGGAGAAATCTAACCCACCAGCAGTATAGCAGTCAGGACCAGTAACCACCGGAGCACAAAACAGGCCATAGGTTTTTTAAGAAATTACAAAAGACTTAGATCTTTACCTGAAAAACCAGTCAAGTGCGGTAAAAACCATGAAAATAGTAACAAGCAAAAGGGAAATTGGATGACAGCAAATTTATTCTGCAACCATAGTTGTTAAACCGCGAAAACCTCCATTTCAGTATTTACTATTAAAGCGGCAACAGAAATACATCATTTGTAAAAAAAGTTTGGATATCACGGTTCATGAACACTGGTGACAGACTGACACGCAGTACAAGATTCAAAGAACTGTTTGAAGTGATCTTAGCTAAACTCATCGTGCCATATACCATGAACTGTCTGTTCATTCTCACCTACTTCACAATAAGATGACTACACAGAATTTTTATTTCCTTGTAAATATGTCTGGGGTGCTTAATATTCTCATAAGGAACGTCGGAGGCTTGGTATGTGTTACGTATATGAACGCTGATGTATGGAGCATGGAAGGGCCTGACAGCTAGATGAGAGCCTTTGTGAATTCCTAATGTTGTATTAATAGGGAGGGCAGTGTTTTGGGCTGTTACTTGCATTTACTATTAAAATTGTGTTTTTGATGTCGAAAACAACTTTTTTATTTATTCTTAGATGTCACTGATAACCGGTTACAGATAGACATCTTGAAAATGCACCTAATTCTCTCTGCATAACCTCACGATCTTACCTCATTCATTAAATCCCTCTTTGTACATATTTTCATGTCTTAGAAGTATAATAATACCAGCCTATATACGTCCGATAAACGATCTAAACGCTTACCGCGCGGGCTAGTTCCACGAGGCCCAGAACAGTGAATCATGGTAGAATTTGGCTGAGAGCTTTGCCCAAAAATGGGACACAGTGGGTTAGATTGAAAAGAAAATCCAGCCGTGTCAGGCGTAATTCAACCTGATCCACTAATTTGTGCAGCTTGGCCACGAGCTCTTCCATATTTCATAATATAAAGTATAAATAATTAAATATTAATACGTTTATAACAACGTCTCTTCCATTGGATCTACAGACCGTGTATGCATAAGTACCGTGCGCAAAACAAGGCAAAATGCGGTTAATCAAAATCCTAATGTCATGTCTCCGTCTTATTATATTTGTCGCTGGTGTTAAGTGGCGTCGCGTCGTGCGTCAGAGTGCCAACGAACGAAAGGTTATGAGAGTATTGGAAGACTTGTTTTAGAATAGAATACGTACATTTGCTAGTAAAGAGGTCTTGTTGTATGGTTTGAATTTTAATTATACGCCGGCAAGTGATCAGCATCTTACTTTAAAGATTATAAACGAGAACATTTTAAGTATGGATGGATGTTTATACAACAGCTAGTGTTTTATAATAGATTTTTTAACTATTGTATTTTTTATGAATTTAGTATGTCGTTAAGACAGGTCAGAATTTTGTTCTTGTCCCGGTAGTCTACGACAATGTTTCTGTCGGATCTCGGTAGTTTAAGCCTTTAGGAGTCTGTCACACTCAGACGTCGAGAGCAGAGGTAGTTCATATAGGATTACAAAAAAAGGTTTTTTAAATAGCCCAGCTTCCGTTTGCAATCAAAATCTTCAGAATCAGCTCTCTATTCCCATCTAATACCAAGTTTTTTTCATTTTATTCTCCATCCGTCAATTCATGATGAACTTACATCACGTTCCTCTTCAAATTTCCATTCCCAAACGTAATTTGACAACTTTTAATCGTGAAAGAGAATTCTGCCATCACCTTTATGCGATGGTGTAAACAAAAAAGCATCTTCTACTTCCATTCCGTATTCAACAGCAAAACTCCTACAATTTCCGATATCCTATATTAAATTCTTCAATTTAAATTAGAATTAATAGTTCGTAGCTTCGGAAGAGGTACAAGTTTATGCCTCAAAATATTTTAGTTGAATATGAACTTTATCTCACGTGCTAGAAGGTAAATTAATTAAACTCTGAAAGCGCTATATCCTAGTTTCTTCAAGTCTGATGAATTCAATAAAAACTTTTGGTGCGTGAATGTTTGTGGTAACTTGCAACTGCGATCCGTGTTGCTGTCTTGTTAGTTGTACCTTCTAATTGCGATTGTGATTTGTTATTTATTGTTAGGTATTGTCAACTGTTGGCAAATGTAAATTGAAGGCAGGTTTTCAAACGATTTCAAAAGGAGGAAGTCGGTTTATACCTCATTCTCATTCTCATTAAAATGTTCAAGATTTGACTTGTCATGTGTCATTTTGAGACGTGCGGTAAGTTGATGATAAATATTATTTTGATAAACGCTGTTTTTTTTTTTATTTTGATTCAACGAATTAAGCGAATGATATAAATATCTTAGAATAAAAAAAAAAACCAACAACTCTTAACAATCAGTAGCAATTGTATATCACAGGATAAAGTCACGGATCGCGAACGTGCGAAAGTTGAGCGGGCGAGCAACCGAACGTTTTATCGTGGTTCTCATTATGAATGCCATCCAACATTAAATATGCATGTGTGAATATCATCGTTTGGAATCGCGCAATAATTTGGATGATTTATGTGATATGGTAGAATGTTCCTCTTATATGTATGTATATCGGCTAAACGCTTGGTATCTTTTGATTGATTACATGTTTGTTTGTTCTTACTTAAGGAGGGGTTAAATAGAGGTTTTACAAGATATTTCTTCGTGAAAATAAAGTTGCCATGGTGTGCTTAGTCATTAACGCTCAATTAAAATTCAAAGACGATTTGTGAAATAAGGTCAAGCAACGATTGGCATGTTTATAAAATTTATGGGGAAAAATATTGTCTTTCCAAATTTGTTTCTAGCCTTTTGTACGGAGCCCTTATTCAACTTGCACTTGAAAGTTTTTTAATTATTTGATAATATTATTTCCTGAAGTAAAAAAAATAAATAAATTAATAAAAAATATTGATAAAAAGCAGATTCCATAAACACATGTCTTTTGAAGTGTGGTATAATTAAACAACGTTTCGTCAGTACAAAACAAACACAATATCCAGATTTCTAAACTACACATTCATTCTGGCGATGACACGCCAATCCTTAGCTTTATAACACAGGAGTAATTCAAAGTTACTCTAGTTCCTGACAAAACTTCAACTGAAGCATATGCGTCCAGTTCGAGGCAAAAGTCAAAACTGGGGCTTTATTATAAAGTGTTGAAGCGATCAGAGTCAGTGCGAAAGAGATAGCACTATCGTTGTGTATAGCTCTATTTCTCTGATAGAAGTTGGTGTTGAATGTTGTGTTTCGTACCCTGTAAAGTTTCAAGTAGTATTCCCGGGAGCATATTTCAATGAGTTTGGACCTTATTTCTGTCTAGTTTGTTTTGTTTTTTAAAATTTGTTTGCATGGGTTTATGATGTGCTATTGTTTTTTTTAGTTATTTGAATGTGGTGTTCGTAATGTGTTTAATGGTAATATTTTAAATTAATGGTTTGGGGTTTTTTTTTTACTGATGTTCTCCATTATCATCATCGACAGCCCGCCTGAGTCCACTGCTGAACATAGGCCTATCTTATGACACTGCTGTCGATCTTTGGCTCTCCTTCTTCAATCCTACCATCTGCCTTACAAATATCATCACCCCTCCTGCCTAGAGGGTGCCCTTTACTACATTTGTCGATGCGCGGTCTCCGCTCAAGACTCAGTCAGCCCCAGCCGTCATCATTTCTGCGGCATCACTTTTATATCTATCTTTCATGGTTTACCCTTGGTATACATTACCATCTGAATTCACTCCTAATGAGCAATCTTAATATCCCGCGCAACTTTCTGTGGGATCGATTCTTGAGAAGCATTTGTGTGTACCATTAATGCTTAATACCATAAACTCTCAGTTTTTAGTGCGAACACTAAAAGTGTATAATACTCCTCTCAACTTAAGGAAAGTTCCTAAGCGTGTTCATAATAAAAGTCCACCCGCTTTTTATCAGATTGGAGTCAATAAACACAAAGCGAAACATCTCTTTACTCTTTGCAACTCATGTTTAGCTTCACAAACCTGTTTACATTTTCAACTGGTCTTTCACACATAAAAACTTTATAGACACAGCACAATTAGTCCTTTAATTCCGACATTAAAATTCAAAGCAAATAAACGTACATTAATTTTGTATAACAAAGGGATTAAAAAACTATTTTTCAGAATTAAGAGGGCTTGTTAACTCGTGTCCTTTGTAAAGACATTATAAGGAACAAAAATGTATGGGTTACTACGGCTTTAATCCCACCAGGCAACGAGGGATTAGTTTGTAATCGAATATTTAAACAACTTGGGTAGGGGACACTTGGGGTGGGTTTCACAATTGCGTGATCGTGATCAGTTTAAGATTTAAGAATTTTCCTTAATTTGCTTTTAGAAAACAGGTAATTAAAGAAGAGAAACAGAGAAGAAATAATCTGATTTCAGGTTGCCTTATATTGGAATATGTTGTGTGTGGCGATGCTCAAATCTTCCCTAAATGAAAAGAGGCCTGTATCCAAAAATCTATATCTATAGGCTGATTTGGTGAATATATAGAAGTATAGCTATTTTATGAAATAGCCGTCGAGTAGGATGTAAGACGAGATTATGGAGAAATAATTATGCGGGGGATTCTGGAATTAAAAAAAACCGGAAGATCCTATGCAAGACCTATGCCAAGCAGTGATTCACAAATTTCTAATAAGATTTTTTGTATTCAGACACTTTGACTTAGACATTTCAATCAAGTTTTGTATGATACAAAACTTGATCCCAATCAACTTTAGGCCGCCTTTGTACGTGAAATCGGCCCTTAATAATGAAGAGAATAATACATAATTTATTTATTGGTCGAGTTCGCAAAGTTGGGGTAACTGATTATGTTTTGTGAAATCTCGGCTTAACTATTTAAACCTTTGCAGTGGATTTAAGAAGGGTTTATGCAGGATGACAGGTTTTACAAGGGACGCGTTTAGCATTGTACTTCGGACTAGAATAACACTTATTGAGCTGTTTATATTTATGCTGTGGACCTTTTGAATATTTATAGTTTTGTTGCGTAGGTTGTTGGTTTTGAAAAGGATTTGGAAGTAAGATTATGTTCTTATTTATTTAGTAACTAAGTTATGAGTTTGTAAAGTATCTAAGTCTAAAAAGTGTTTGCATCCCAAAGATATGCTTAAATCATTTTCCTCTGATGAAACTCATAATTTTGGTAACTTTAAGATTAGATGCTGTTGTGTAAGTAATAGTCAGTTTTTCCCGTAACTCTTAGGCTATAGTTAGAACGAGACTGCGCCCAACTCGATTTCCTGAGACGTCTAGCTTTTACAACTGCAAGGCAATATTTTGTCGTGGTGGTGGGCATTTTGGTTATTTGTTGGCGAAAATAATTTCTTAACAAAATGTACCTTTGAAGAACTATTCTTTATACTTGATAACGATACAAAGCGTAGTCTCAGTGACACCGCATCCAACCTACAACCAACATACAACCACAGAAATTAATTTAAAACAAGAATTAAATGGAACAAAAACAACAAAACCCATATATGGTGCATACAAAAAGTGCAAAGAGCGTCTAACCGTATCATCTAATTAACGAGCGGTACCTCGCGAATTCTCTGGGGTAGACGCGAAGCAAAAGTCTTGTATCAAGTTATGATTGCCGCGAGCGAAGTACTCGATGTTGGTTATTTTGGGGCCGCTAAAATTTGAGGATACTGATTTGGAGTGTCAGAGTGCAGAAAACGTTTTGGGTGAAGAAGAAGAAGCTAGCAATGTTTTTGAGAAAAGGCGTGGTGATCTTGTGATACAAAAAACATATTTGTTGTAAAGGAAAGAGATTCTAGCAGCTTAACGCTGACCGTGATTAATTGGACATGTTCTTTCGGAAAAAAACAATGAAGGTATCTCCATGACAAGTTTGCTATTGAAAGTAGAGGTAAAATTAAAGAACAGATAAGATTCAAGTAGTAAACGCGAAGTTTAAACGGATATTTTGAAAAAAAGCTCGATTTTTTACATAAATGGATGTATATCAAAAAATAAGCATTAGTCATACGAATGTCAAATGAGAAATAAAAAAGACAGTGAAATCTATAACAAGGAATAACAATAACATAACATTGTATAAAAGACTCATTATTTCAATATATGCCCAAAACATGTCACCCATTAGATGCGAACAGAATGTCTGAAAGTTGAACAAGTTTGGCAATTTTACTATCGCTTGCAAGCACCACTCGTGGCCACATCTTTATAAATTAGAATGTCTAGCGAGAGTACCATCATAGCTCGTTGTTTGTTGCCTTTGTGTAACGGGTAATGGCTCACTTGGAACCTAACAGTTCCAAGTGAACGATGGAGACGATTCCGCGGCTACACTAACTTTATGAAACGAATATTATTTACTATCGAAGCCGTAGATTTCGGCTAAATGGTTGTGAATGTTAAACAAGTGATTTGATTTGAAACACAACAATTACGGAGGATAATTAAGATCTTACGGATAAATGTTTAAGTTTTAAAATTCAAACAGAAAACTTTTTTTTTTATAAATATAACAAAAACATAAATTCACAAAAATGGTGCAAAATTGTTTCCAACCGTGACAATGCAGAGATTTTAATTCTACGAAGACAAGCAAAGCTTCCACAATAATATTCCACGTACAGCTAAATTCATCATTCTAATTAGTCTCAACATTACCATGCAACACCCAAAGATTTTCCCAAACTCAAATTCACCGTCAAATAACGTCACCATTTCGTCTTGTGCAGGCATGCTATCACCAAACCACGCAGCCTCAACAAGTAATGAAACAATAATAATGAAGCTGACGTGTAAGCCATTTTACATTCAGCTTTGGAATTTCTCTGCAGTTGGCTCCAACCTAACCGGGGCACTTCTCATTAGTTATGTGTACTGCGGAGTGCGTTGTACAGCCTTGGGGTGCACTGATGTCGTTATATGGAGTATTGAAGTGATGTGTAACATTGTTTGGATTTGTTGGATCAGTAATTGCGATTGTTCTGACATTGTATACTCTGGTTGTACGTTTGAGATATTATGTACTTTTCTAAATAAATCTCCATTGGCATGGTCTATGTAGATGGCTGATTTTGATCGATTCATATGTAAATTTTTCAAAGTTTTTATGTTTGTAATATGTTTACAAGATAGTCGCTTACCGAACCGTTATTACAAAATTTTTATGTTAGAATTCTTGTGTCGAAATTTTATCAAGTCCATAAAACCCTGACCATAAAGTCCTTCGAGATTGAAGTCCGAATCTAGATTCCAAAGAACATGTCAACATAAAAAAACGACAAAAGGAGTCCGCAAAAGGCCAACTCATGAGGAGAATAGCTTGAAGCAATCCAAGATGCATGAGTAACCCACTTTAATATTCTATTTCCGACGGTTCTCGAGATATGTAGTTCCCTTGAATTATTACTGAATGGATTTCTCTTTGTGTGAAATACACGGAGGTAATAGTGCTAGTTTCTTTGTACGGTGATAGATGTCGCTACTGAGTTTTGGGATGTCCGTTATAGATGAATTAAGTTAAGTGAGAAGTTTTGTGAAGTTTTTGTCTCGTGAGGAAATGTTTGTTTTTGTTTTCAGCTTCAATCCAATACAAAGATTTCGCTTGCATTTTTGATATTGTCACGGTGTCAATTTACGTCAAAGTATATCTTTGATACTTTTACTCGAAATACAACGGGTGTCTTCCTTAAACAATTCAAACAAATGAAACAATACAATTTTATACCCGTCTACTTCTTTAAGTCCATAAATAACTCTAACTCCAATTATTCCAGCTGCCTCCACTACTGTTTTATTTCCCAGGTGATTACTATCTAAAGGGACGCAATTAAGGGGCCATAGTCAAGTGATAAACATCGGCCTGTCCTTTCCCTACCTTACCTCCACTGACGGATTTACCAACGAATTAATTATCCTTTCTATTTATTCGGGAATTGCACGTGAATATTTTATGCGTAGGCTTTCATTAAGATAGTGAGTTTCGTTTTGTCTTGAGATGTTGTTAGTATTATTATTGATTGAACCTTTTACTTACTTATGTTCTTCCATTAGATATTAATTAGATTTCATTTTTTTGCGCGTAAAAAATATTTTCACTTTATCTTAAGCTTTCATTTGGATCAGATTGCCTAATACCCAAAATAATCAAGCATCACACTAAAATAAATGTCAGTGTTCTCAAAATAGCTAAAAACTAGCCTAAACTTTCAATGCTCTAGAACTTGGGTATCGCGAAAATATCTCAAAAAGTTTCTAAAACGTCATTTAGCGCTTCGGGAAATTGCTTTCAGAATACATACAGTAGAAACCTAACTCAGGCAAACATTTTCCAATTTAAAACCAGAAATATAGACCCTTGTATACAAATAAATAAACCAGTAAACAAAGCATTGTTGGCCAACAATTAGAGTTCTGCTTAGCGACACAAAATAGTTGGTGGAGGTGAAATGCAATGGTCGAAAGTCGGCAATTACAATCCACTTAATTGACGAACGAAGCGAGGTTGTTACGCCCCTCTCAATATGCATGAAGTGTAGTTCTACAGGGCTGCCACTGGTAAAAAATATATTTTTATCGCGCAGCTTTTTGTTTGAAACTTGTTAGTGGAAGACGGCCCACGCATTTTAATATTATTTTTTTTCCCTTTTAGGGATCCCGGGGTGTTGGTTGCGAGTTCGCTGTTGTTTTGTTTTAGTTTTAGAAGTTTGAATATTAATGGAGTACTGAACTTAATATGGAAAATATGTTTTAGGAGTTAATTTTATTACATAATATTATGAGGTGTTTTCTTAAGTAGGCAGGGCCCTCAACCTGGGTAGAAGTCATTAGTGTTCCACCCGAGAAACCAAAAAAAAATCCTTATAGGTAGGCATGTAGTTAACTTAAGGAAACTTAGTAACTCTATAAGATTTTAGTATTCTACTAATTGCAGAGATTATTGTATTTATTCTAAGTTTCTTTTTCTTATTAAATCCTAATCATTTTATGTCGGTAGTAAGTACAGGTACTCCACAAGGTACAATTTTACTTTCAATTATAAGAGTGAGTGCGTCATCAGTCTTTTAAGAAACCAATAAAGAACGAAATAATTTAACGAACGTCAATAGCATAACATAATTGTGAGAGAACAAAGCAAACACCATGTAAGTGCATCGTGCCAAGAAAATACACCCTGTATGACAGAATGTTCGCTTCAAAATTTAATGTTTCACGAGTCTTTACTTTTCAAAGAACTGGTTTGTTTAATGAAAAGCGTTTTGAAAAAAAAACTGCTCATGGTTGAGGTATTTTGGTAAGCAACAAGGGTCGGGGTTGAGATTAGGGTGGGAGTGCCTTTTTTTTAATTAAAATTTAATTCGTTCTACCACTTTTTGACCTATTTTGAGATCCAGATGGTCGTTTCTCGTTAAATACATATTTCAAATCGACCGACCTGACAAACTTTTGAATACTTAATTTAAAGTTTGATAAAAACACTGAAACAAACACACAAAAGCGATATCCCAATTGAATACACCAAACACCAAACATCAAACGCCTAACATCCACTCGTACCTCACACACACTAACAAAACGTATCAAATGATTGATGACGTCTTGGACACACACACACACAGAAGCAACGCTGAGCCAGACGTCTCAATGATGCGTCTCCAACTAAATCATTGTGATTGATTGGCTTTCAAGACTGATAGACGGCGATGTCTTATATTATTTGTGTGAGTATTGTATGTGTTTATGTTTCCATGTCTGTAAAATGACGGGGCTAAGTGATACGTGAGGGGTTGTCGCAACCAAGTAATATTCTTGACAAGTATATCTATGGCTAGTCTTTTTGATGCTATTGTGCCCGGTTTTAGAGATGGATTTTTTTTCTATCCTATTGGATTTTTTTAAGGATTTGTGTTATTGCAAATATTTTTTATACTGGTAAGAATAAAAGTGATCAGAAAAATAAAATCATCGACGGCTTTTGGAAACTTTGTGGGGCTCCTCCGGTTTTAGCGGATTCACTCAAATACTTTATTTTAGATGGGGTGATGCCTACTTATCTTCATTAGCTTACTATCAGCATTCCATAAATTACTTCGAAAACCATTGCTGCATTTATGGAAGAAATTACATGTATTAGTTTTGGAGAAGGCTGAAGACCTTGAAAAAAAAATGTCGAAACAAACTCTGAGCTGCTTGAAGTGGCTTTTTAAAGAGCTCATCACAACATTGTAAAACAACGCAGTATGCGAAAATATGACTGGTTGTCAGACTACGAATATCGCAAAACGAATTTCAAAACATGAAAATAAAAAAATATATAAAAAAAGAAATAGGTCCCAGTGCTAACCCTACCGTGCAATGGAAGAGCGACGGGACCGCAGCACTACGCAAGAAGATCGGTCTGCACCCGCGACAATCAATTAGTCAGCCCGTAATGCATTTATTAACCCTGCCGGCGATCCGAGAGCAAAAGTATTGACTTTACTACTGGGAAGCTTGTTAGCATCAGTTTTATGGTGTATAGTGTTCTTTTTATTGAAATGTTGAAGAATTCTACTATTTGGGTTTTTGGTTGCAGTTTGTTATTATATTTTAGAGATGATTTGTACTTTCATGTTAAAGGGCAAATGTTAAATCAGGTTATGCTGAATGTAGAGACTTAATTTTAAGACGCTCTCATTATGTCTATTAATTCTGTCGGTACTTTATTATTACAGTAAAAGAGACAGCGTGTGATCTAATGGTAGCTCAAATTTAACTGAATTTTGGTTTTTGGCGCTAGCAATTATGGAAATATCACTTGTCAAGAGGGTTAGAATTGAAGCAGTCTCACACGGAAAATTGTAACTCAATTCAAATAAGAACACACATTATATTTTTTCTTAGCCCTTCAATGAATCCTAAACATACCTCAGCCCATTTGTCGATGACCAACCCAGGAACCGTCCTTAAAAGGATAAAATATCGTGGCTCTAACGTGGGCACTATCTAACCGCGTTTTCTGGTCGAAATAATCCCAAAGCGAAGCGGAATGTAAGAATTTTCAACTATTCAACTATTTCTGGCTGTGAGTAATGTGTAGGTAGCTTTAAACAAAGTTGGGGAAGTCGAAATTACAATGCTTTGAAGTAGACAGGAGGAAGGAGTTTTTAATTCGAATTACGTTCACAGATAAGACAGTGTTTTGTCAAAATAAAAATTACTAAACTATCACATATTTTGACCTTGGGACAGTATATAGCGAAAGATAACCAGATTGTAAGCTATCGTTTAAAAATCATTGATCGTCATAACATCGGCATCGTTTATGCATAGAATCCTAATTTACCCAGTAACACTCTTAGTTCTCACTATTGATGGCGAAAGATACATCCTCGTAACTTAAGCTGAAATAAATTCTGTGATTTTTTAAAGACCAGAAATCCACTTGAAAAACAGTCTCTTTTTCAGGTACACTTGGATGAAAAAGAACCGATTTAAACTATCAGCACCTAATAAAAGTTAGCTTACGATTGGCAAAAATACTAAAACCGAACGTATTACACATAATTGAAAAATGGGAAGAAAATTAAAAATATAGCCAAGATTTTCCTTGCAGCAAAATCAGAAACACTACCCGTAACAATTGCCAATCGTCCGCCAACGACATCAGAACAAAACACTGCAGGCACAAACTTACCTCAAGTATGAAACAAGGTAATGAAATAGAAAAACATCGGAGACATAGACTACCTAGTTGCAATATTGTTCTTATTTATTTAGAAACTGGCATGTGTAGTCTTACCAACATAATTTTGCGGTCGACAAAATAAAAAACAAACCTTATGTCGTAAAGAATAAAATTTAAAACGTCCTGAAGAAGTGGCGTGTCGAGTGCAAATTAGGGTTGCCAAGGTATGAGTCGGTAGGAAATAGGAAGTACGGAACCACGCACGGTCCCAAGGAAATTGCGATGTTTTATTCTATTTGCTGAACAGTTGTCGGTCGATAGGAAATATAGTGAAGGATTTCTGAGCAGATGTAATATCTGAAGGGCTTAGGGCTACCAGGAATATAAAAAATCGTAATAATATAAAACAAGTGTTGGTAGTAAAATTCAAGGCCGGCTTTCTGACTTGATTTAGAAGTTTTTGTAGGTCTTATTTATTAGTTTTCAGTATTACTAGATTTTGTTAGAATTTTCTCTCTTATAAAAAACAATTCAAACACAGCATGAACACTGAGGATTAAGTAGTGAAAGTGAAAGTGAAAGTGAAAGATGGTCTATGGAAATGTACATTATAATTCTCAATAAATGGTGACCCATCAACCATTAACCATTTTTTTTTATTATGGCCCCGTAGAAAAACTTTTACTGAGAAAATTTTAACTGTCTAGCTATCACGAATCATGAAATATTGTCTCATGACAAGCGGAGAGACAGCGGATCCTCAGTAATAGGGATTACCGCTAAGGCACGTTAACGCAACGCAACGCAACGTTAGATGCGGTCATACTTTTGATGGGTGACCATTTTTATTGATAATGTGTATTTCGATAGCCTGTTTGTTTGGGACTCGCAGATTTGCGTATCTGATTCTCACTTGACGATTTTTTTCTGGGGTCGTTAAATAAATGGGCCGCCAAAATATAAAATGCAAAAATTAATAGCTGTATAGATATTTGTACACCGAACAGCATACAAAGACCAAATTTGTTTACGTTAATGTTGTTTGTTGTTCGATAAAGTGAACAAAACAGTTACGAAGTTTGTTTGTTTATAATAAAGTTAAAATTGGTCGAGCCAACTTTTAAATTATGTGTTTTGATATTATTTGATGACGTAATTATTGGAGGACATCACACAAACATCCTGTAAATAATGTCCCGCGTGAAAAGTAAAACAAACCCAGTTTGATGAGAACATGATTATTTTATTTTCTTTATGTGTACATGTTACTGCAAATTGTAAACTTTAGTCCATTTTAGGTATTATTGTTAAATTTTATGATATACCAACACAGTTGTTCGCATGAGATAAACTACAGAGAACGATTACAATATTAATGTAGATTAAACCCTTACATTCGCCTAGAGAAAGGTAGTAATAAACCGTGACGAAATAATTCATATAGATCTACTTTTCATTGCTTACATTTTGGAAGAGAACAAAATTAAAATAGTTGATTAAAAATGCACTAAAAATTTCTACTCACGTCCATTACAGAGTTTTTTTTGGATTTCCTTCCTTATATCCTCATTTCTTCTAAAATGGAGAGAAAGACATTCCTATAATTCTAGTAGACAAGACTAAGACTAACTACAAAACTAGACTAGATACAGGAATACTACTCTTTGCTCATTAGTTTTACTTTCTTTTCTACCACTAAAAACATCCCTATAAAAATAACCAAACTATTTCACTTCGCAAAAGCGCGACCTGTTCAACCCTAGACACCAAAGCACACCTCTTTACTAATACAAGTATTGCCCTCCGAATAACTTATAAAGAACAACGCACACAATAAATACTCGTGGAGAGAGCCGACAAAACCGTAACACCGTCAAATCCCTCATTTGTCACTAGTACCGAACCAGTTACCGTAGGGCACTGGGTGTAAGGGCATTTCGAAGATAAGAAACAGAAGAATCGCACACATTTCTTTGCAGCGGTTATAAGGCAAGAATTTCTAGGCTTTTTCCCAGTGCGGTCATAAGGGGTTGCAAAGAAAAACACCTGATCTGGTCCGGTTTTCAAAACAGGTATAATACCAAGATCTGAAACGTAAATACTTAATGTCTTGTTGAGAAAAAACAGAGCAAGACGAATGACCAAGTATTCGTGACTACGAGAAGCGCCGAAAATCTCAAATCCATAGAGACTTAGACATAAAAGTAAGTTATGCAGTAACTTATTTTTATGTCTACGTTCTATTTTTCCATTGTCATACTTGTATAAGTGACACTTTTACTTAATCATTTTTCAATGCATTTATCATATCATTTTAACAATAATATTTGAGTGTGAGAGAACCTTTCAAGTACTACAAATTAAACAGACAGCGTCTTTCATACCATTTTTCTTATTGACATATTTTTTTTTAACATACCTCATTTCTTTTATATATCATACTAGCTGACCCAGCAAACGTTGTTTTGCCGAATATTTTTTTTTTCTAGTTGTACGTATTTTTAATGCCACATTATAAAATTAATAAAAACAATTTCGCCATAAAAATAAATATTTTTTTTTTAGTGTGAGCAACCTTTATCACCTAGGGGTTATGAAAAATAGATGTTAGTCGATTCTCAGACCTACTGAATACGCATATAAAATTTGGTAAAAATCGGTAAAGTCGTTTCGGAGGAGTACGGTAACTTACATCGTGACACGGGAATTTTATATATTAGATACTACGAGGTATTTTAAGAAAGTCATGCTAATAAAACGCAACACCTAAACAATTCAAACTTCTGACCATTTTCTTTCTCAGTGGTAACTTCAGAGAGGCTTTGTAACGTCACAAACATTTTACTTACTTTATTTAAGGGGGAGTACTACGTGCGTACAAATGGCGCTCCTCAAGATCTCTCAGTATGATATGTGGATTTGCAGTCTTTAGCGAATAATCTTCTTCGATTGCGCTGTTACGGGAAATCAGTTAGGAGTCAGTTCTTTGGGGATTACGTAAGGTAATGAAGAAGTTTGTATAGGTTGTGCCAGATGGAGTGTTTTTTCTAGGTTTCTTTTTTTGTTCTAGGTATCATTTGTATTTGTCAATCTTTCTTTAAAATTATTTGGATGTCACATGGCGAGTTATTTCAATGACTTAAAGAGGCTATTGTCATCTTTAAAAGCATACATAGTGTGATCTAAGCAGCGATTGTTCCAGTAGCGCAAAAAAACATCCTGGATAAAATCATGTCAAATTTACCTGAATTTTTATTTGGTCACAGGCTGAGAAAATATAACTTCCCAAAAAATGATCATCCATCTAATTTATAACCGGTTGACCTCAGTGGACCGAGTGTTGTGACGCAACTTGGTAATGCTGAATGAATTGATTGAACCTCTGACAATTTCAACTGTTGACTGTTTTTAAGAAGGAGTTAATTATTTTTTCGCGTCTTGAAGAACAGTGTTTTCACCCAGCGACAACCATTAAAAAATAAAGCTATCGTGTTTCATAACAGACGGACAAACAACCTTAGTAATAGGATTCCATTTTTATCATTTAGGTCCGGTGCCCCCAAAATGAACGTACATCAAACATGCATTTCGGCTATAAATATGCCAGTCGCATAAAGTTTACCGTCTTTGCCAGACCAAGATGCATATTCCATACTTATTTACACCATTATGGGCTGTGACGCAGTTACATTTGCATTTCAACGTTACTTTTTTATTTAACACACTGCCAAGTGGTTTTGTCGCGACCGACTTAATTGTCGAGTAATTTTCGCATGATTTATTGGTGTGACGTGATACATTGTATTTGTAATTATATTAAAAATCCGACTTAATAAGACTTTTTCTTTATTAAAAAACGATACCTTTAAGGTTTTAATCCTTGTGTCACAGTGGATTACGCGTCCTTTCAAATCACATGCACAAAGACACACAGTCTTTATAACCACTAGAGAACCACAGTTCTTCATTTAGTTAATAAAAGTATTTATTGACATAAAAATGCAGTTCAGCATAAATGTAGCCCTGACGCCTGTGCTAGGCTTAAAGCCTGTGTTACAGGAGTCTTCAGTGTGTGTGTCAAATGAATAATAAATACGTACTTATGCGTTACGTCACTTCTTCACGTTTTAATTTTGCGAAGTTCGTTACATCACAAGCCCCTCTACGAAGCTTTAGAGCAGTTTGTATGTATTTTTTTTGATCAGACAAAGAGAAAAAATGTATCTTTTATTTTTCAATTGTCAGTATGACGGACTAAAAATATTTTTACTTTTTATACTCAGTCACAAATAATA
>NW_020799699.1:0-29396 GCF_003590095.1 Trichoplusia ni | reverse complement strand
AAAGAGGCTTGATAAATATATAGTATAGTTTAAATACACTAACACCTTTTCCTGCATGCCAATGAAATGTAGGTAGGTACAAGTAGAATGTAAAAACACTATTGTAATTGAAACGACTTTTGTTGGCAACAGTATGTACATTGTAAGTAGTACAAATATACTATTTCCTATAGAAGTTGGGTTAAAAGGTACATACCATTATATTTTATGTTAATAAGGTAATATGGGTGTTATCTTTTGTCTTGATCGCAGTTCGCAGAAAATTTACATTTTCTTACCTGCATAGATGTCCCTAAGGGCCACTCCATGCAATCGGCACATTATTTACTACACCAGAGCTCATATTCTCATCTGAAAATCCTGCTCCATTTTCACAAATAAAAATAGAAACTTTCTTCTTTTTAACTCGTTACAATTAAGTAATTCAATGCTCAAGCAATACAACTTAAAGTTGTGTAGATAAATTAAGTTATTCTCCCACAAGTTTAGCTAGAGATAGTTAAGGCTACAGCAAAGTCTGCGCTTCTATAACACAATATGATTGGAAATAGCTGACGTAGTATTAACCGGCTTCGAAAAATAAAATCATATATAAATGTACATGTACGTACGTTGCCAGCACGGTGTTATGCCAATTTGAAATTCCGCTACACTGAACTATTCCTAGTTTTTTTTTTTAATGTTTAGTTGCTTTTGAATAAAAGTTTTAAAACACGAATCATTTGATCCTCTGTGTAAGCTGGCTTAGTGAATTTATTCCGTTAAAATAAATCTTCATTGATGTTTTTTTAATCTGATTGGATTTTTGTGTTTTGACTACATAATAAACAAAAGAATATTGGACCACCAAGTTTTAAACATTTTCTTTGCTCTTTGTTCGTTAGTTTGTCTTGGCAACGACGTCTGCCTTCTGGCACTTTCTCGATTCTTCTAATCAATTAGTATTTTACGAAAACAAAGGCGACAATTTCGCAAATACATTTATTCTGGGAAAAATGGAACATTAAAATTTATTCCTTCGATATGTATTTCGAAGTGAAATATAATCTTTAGTAAATTCGTAGCGCCAACAACTGGGTCAGAAACAAGCGCGATCAACTGAACTGAGAACACTTGCATAGCAACAATCCAATTTGTATAAAACTGCTGTATAATCCAGCCGTTTAAATTCACATTCACCAAAAAATAGTCGGTATTTATATTCGTGATTACTGTTAACTGCGGTTGAATATTTTTGCATAATTATAGGTTTCTGACCGGAACATGTTGCGTAATTTGTTTTAGTCTCATGGGGTGCAGTGGGTGGGAAAAACTGATCGCCATTGTCTGTGTCTAGTGTCCCGGTGACTATGCAACGAATGAAGACTTTTTGTGATGACAGTCGGTTCAGTCTAGTGCAAGACTGTCCAAGCCACAGTACATGTAATTTAGTTTGTTACAAATGTTTGTAAATTGCGGTCGACGTGGAAGATAGAAATGATCTCGGAATTTTTACATCAGACTGAAATTTATTTAGGGCATTTGTCTATTTCATATATTTTTTTATTGACATGTCACGCTATCCTTGCGTAAAATGACTTCAGTATCTCAAGGTTTTCTTAGTAATAATAAAGAGTATTTGTTTCCACCATGTCATTTGACTTGAAACTCCCATAACATCCAAGTACATCTCTGTCAATTCACCGTGCACATTCTACTTTCACATAATTTTTACACAACACTGTGTACTGAAAACGTTGAACCGAAACTCCGTCCTCATGGGGCGAATATTTTCAAAGTTACCGACGACCCGCCATTCTGTGCGGCAAAAAGATCTAATGAAATTCAAGCTCTGTTGTTGATAACAAACTTTAAAGGCGTTTGCACACGTCACGCTGTCACCCCTCACGGTATAACCGGCTGTATAAAGTTTATTTCCCACCCTTTTCTAGAAACCTTTTTTGATGCAGCAAAATTGATATCAACTTTTGACGTTGCGAGCACGCTGAATGTATCTCCTATAGCGGTTACGTTGTATTACGAAAATCAGCTTTATTCTATTAACTTAAAGGTGCTATTTAAATAGTTTAGAAAAATACACTAATGACTGCTGAGGATACTAAGAATCCTAAACAAGCTATACGCGATATACAGTGGCATGATGAGAACAGTATTGTTTATGTTACTCATTCAGGGTTCCTACAAATGATAGACGTCAGATCTCATAATGTGGTACAGTGAAACAACTTTATCCTTTCTTTTACCATACTTTATTACATTTTTGACAAGATTTCAACTGATAACTTAATTTAGTTAAAAGTATTCTGTTACTTTACTACATATGTAAATACATATTTTTTTAAAATTATAAAATAGATTCTTCTTTTGAATAATAATAATAATTTCAGATTTATAATATGAGAGATCCTTTTCAATCTACTTTATACTGCGTGAAGTCTGATGGTGAACATGGAATCGTGGTCGGCTCAGCTGAGTATTCGCGCTGCGTGTTGTTTGACTCACGCAATGATAATAATCATGTGCAGGTGAATTTATCATTTTTATCTGTGAATAGGGTTCACATTAACTTGGATGTTTTTTTATCTTATGCAAGTACATGTGTTGTGTATCGTATAATAAGGAATGTTTAGTTATAATATAATTTTATTTCAGATGTATTTTACGCAAAGGAACACATCTCCCGTCTACAGTCTAGATTTTGATTCGACAAAGTTGATTACAGCAGTAGATCGGGGTGTCGGGGTATCGAACTTCAATGTCGACCCTTCTACAGAACCGCAAAGAGATTATTCTCATATTTTTTATCAATAAATTATTTATTTTATCGTTAAGTGTGTCATTTTTTAATTAAACCGGGTGTAAGGGTATCAGTAGTATATAATTTTGTGTTATGTGTACAGCATTGCCCAAAAATTGTCCTGTGTGTTCGCATATAAATATTACTTTCGAATACCTACTCGCAAAATGTTTACTGCTGTGTCACAGCAGGCTCATTGTAAAATATGATGATGAAAACGACCTAAACAAGCTGTAAAGGCTAGAATAACAATGTAAAGTTTGATTCCTAAACGAATATTACCGAAATTTCGACATTGACATGTGTAGTTGTGACAATGACAGATTGATCCAAAACCAAATAAATACAAATCTTAACCTATAATCATTCGGTAGTCATCTATTTTTCTCTCCTAAAAAACGAACAATGAAGTAAAACAATTGTAATTTTTGCCGGACATTCTTGTTTACCTTTCTCATCCCACAGGCACAATGTTCAGAACTAGGTTAGTAAATTTCATCAGAACTGCTTACAAATCGCACCGTAGAACAATCGTTACGAGAATTCGAAACTATGCTCCTGCAACTATGGGACTGTTAACAACTGCGTGTTGCGAAGAAAAACTAAAAGAGTTTGATGTGATGTGGGATGAAGGAAGTCTGGAACATGACTTTTTGATCCGGCAAGCGACGACTATCAACGTGAATGCCGCCACTCAACTCCTAACCGTCACATTAGTCGCTATACAAGACACAAGTGAGAGGTACACAAACTGTTCTTAACTTACATAAACACGTAAATTGCTTATCTAATTAATTACAATTTAAAACTAGTTGATTAATTTCTTATGCTTTGTACGAAGGTTACGAGAAGCCCTTACTCGGGAAATCTGTCTCGTGAAGCAGGCCCTGGAATGGGGTGAAGCTGGGACACCCCCTCACCACTGGGACCAGCTGGTTGCTGTCAGGGGATCTCTTTGTGATTTAAAACACAACCTTCATACATTATTTAGTAAGTATTGGCTATTTGCCAGTATATTAATAATGACAAAAATAATTATGGCTGATATTATAGTACAGATATGTGCATAGTTTCTTACATCAGAGACAACAATACTGAGTGTCATTAGCAATTATCAAGGTATGAATAAAGATCATGCAAAATTAATTCACTTAAAATGATTTTCTGTGTTTTAAACAGAAGTAATAACAAAGTTAATAACAAAATAAATATGATTTATGTAACTAAGTTATTTTTGGATAGGTTATATGGATTATGCAGAGAAGTTAGCAACAGTTGCAGCAGAAATATCTTATCTGTCTGGCAATATTGCTGCATCAGATGCCATCTGCGAAAGAATAGACCATGCATGCAGGTAAATAAATAAAGAAATACAAAAAAAATGAGTTTATTAAAGCATGTTATGTTTTATGACAAGTATTTTACAAAGTTTTCATTTTTTTTTATCTTTTTTTATATTTTATGTAGGAGTGCTCAAAATTAACAAATTGTTTTTATTTTTAAATAAATTTAATACATATTTGATATTTCATATGCACATTAATATGTAAAACAACAATAGTCACTTCTTTTGACCTCTAACATTGTAATAATGATAATGTAACAAAATTTTATAAACAAAATACTTTATCCTTAATTGATATTGTGTGTATATACATATAGTGGCAGTAGTGTGTGTGTTGCAGGACTTGCAACGCGCAGAAGCAGCTGACACACGAGCTGCAGCAGGAGAGCCTGGAGCTGCAGCAGCAGGCCATCATCAGCTCCCCCCAACTGGAGGATAAACTCAAACATGAGGCCAAAGACAAATCTAAACTCAAGTCTAATAAAAACTGACTATGAACAGCAATACTTGTAAATACTGGCTTATGATGCAACACGCCAGCCAAGTTCGCTGGGAGAAGTAACTGGGGATGAGCTTACAAAGTTTTATAATTTGAATATTATGCAACTAAGTCAAGATTTGCGAAGCAAAATCAAGAGCAATTTAATTATAGTAGTCAATTAATATAGCAGATCTACTTGCAAAATTCCCTGTAAATAATAAACTTAGTGATACTAGACAATAAGAAGTTTTAAAATTGCTTGTCCTGGTTTTATTTTCTTAGGATAATTTGCGAACAGACCTGTCTGGACCTGCATGTTTAGAACGTAGCGTCCCTTGTTGAGATGTGTCTCGATGTCCACGCGACAGATGGGGCAGTGCTTGTTGGTGCTAAGCCACTGATCGACACATTCCATGTGGAAAAGGTGCATGCATGGCAACCGCCTGAAAAGTCGCAATTTATTTTCAAAAATGTTTGGACGCGATAAATTCAGAAAGTTCTAGGCAATTAAAAATATTTATATATAATATTATTGCATCGTGATCCTTTTACTTATAAAAGAATCAAATTCCATAACATAAACAGAGTCTTACTAATGTTGCAAGAAACTCGCAAGTAATTATCACAATTCGTAATCATAGCGTCAATTAAAATCATGTCGGCTACTATTTTATACTCCGACCTGGGAGCCCACTAGTTCCTAAAGTTACATTTTAGTAATTGTGGAAAGTGACGCTGCTGTGAAGTATACCGTCTAGCTTATTTCGAGGGGAGGCAGTAGGTCTCCATAATTTATTTTATAATTCGAGAGGCCCATTGGTAACTATTAGTGTAGCACGTTCCGTACCTGCAGTCGGAGTCGACCTCGAAGATGGAGAGGCAGATGGTGCACTTCTCGTCGACATGGTGCGGCGCGGGGCGGTAGGCGTGGCGGTAGGTGTTGCGCTCGATGACGGCGCCCGACGCGCCGCGCCCGCGCCACGCGCGCCGCTCCGCCGCCTCCGCCGCCTCCGCCACCTGCACCATGGCCGCCGCTAGAGCACCCGTCCCCTGGGGACACACTCTATGCTGATAACTGCTCTGTCTACAGTTATGATATCAAAGGATTCCTTTCAGGGGTTTCAGATTCAAGAGAGATGTCGGCATTGAAAACCCCAAACGTGACATATTGAATTTGAGTCTTAGCTTTCGCAGTAACGGCATCATCACACTAGCACGCATAAAGTTTTCGGTCATATATTGAGACGAAGTAACTTGTTCCGTCATGGCAACTTGAGGACACATCACAACTTAGCTGCGTCCACGATATGAAGTCTTAAGAGTCTAAAGTGTTAATGAGTAAAAACCTAATCTCCTTCTTTACACTATCATCATTGTTTTCTCGTACTTAAACCATATACATTACCCAAATCAAAAGTATATGATTTGCTTACCATGTAGGACGGCTGGATAGATATGTGTAGGTGCGGCGGCGACGGGTGCATCTGCATGTAGTGATGCATGTGGTGGTGGATGTGTTGCCGGTCGCTGGAACAGATGGAGTTATTATAGACCTGGTAGTGGTAACTGGCTAACATCTACTTAGCATAAACATTCGTAAGTTACTCTTAAACCTGATTCACGTGTCTCAAAATTGGAAATATTTTAACATAAAATTCGGCATGAATTCAATGTGAATGTTAACGCAAGACTTTCTGTAATTTATCGTGATACTTACAGCATCATAGGCGGTGGTGGTCCTGCACCGAGATCACGTTGCTGCAGTTCATCAGGGAACTGAAATTCACAAAACAAAAACAATTCTTGAATATCATAGTTGCACAATATATCAAAATTATAATTCTTTGTGAAAACATTATGATCTTTGCACTGATCTGACTGATCTTTTAAACCTTTGTAAATGGTTGATAAGTCTGGGTATTTGTGTGCATGTGCAAAGAGCTCACAGCAAAAAGATCCAATTCCGCACTGCGGAACTCCTTTCCTCAATAAAAACATTAGGAATATAAGTGAGAGGTAAGTACACCGAGCACTGTCGTAGGCGGTAGCGGAACAGGCGGGAACTGCGCGAAGCCGGGCCCGAAGCCGCCGCCCATGTCGCCCATCATACTGCGACGCTGCAACTCCTGCGCAAAATACAACACACTTCTATATGAACCACTATCTTTACTGTACAAGACACATTAATATACGAAATAGTTGTACAGATTAAGTCAGGTATGTGACGGAAAAGATCAATATCCAAGATGTATGTTGTTTTATCTGTTGTGATAGATATAATTAGATTTCAAATTCTCAATAAATTCTTTAAATGCTTGAATTGAATTAATCACATCATTTTCTATCCAACATGTAGAAAGTTGCGATGCCAGATGGACTTTTCTTGCCAGCTGCCAGCAATACCTTTTTGGGTGGCAAGTAAGAATGCTTAAGGACAATGTTGAAAAAAAAAAGTTCACTCATTATGCCAAACTATTTAACAGGGGTTTAGTAGACCGTATTCAACAAAAACACTAAAACATGTAGAACTATGTACAGGATGCGTTAATATAAGTACTTCATACGTACACTCAGTATAAATACACGATCGTGACCAGTGATCCGGAATGCATGCAATTATATATTTTTCTTAATTATAAGTATAGTAGTAGGATCTTTTATACAATACTATGAAATTAAATTCTGCATTCCAGAAATATAGGCGATTTTTTAAGTCTAAAAAGCTATTTTTTTTATATCTGATTTTTAAACCTTGTGTAGTTTTATTTTGCTAATTTTAAATTTCGCAGATGAAGAAGACAAAAGCTGCTTTCCTTCAATATTTAAATAATTTATTGCTTTTCAATGCATCATAAAAAAATTGCAAACAAAATGATCATCTATTGAACAATATTTTCAATGCGATGCCGCGATGTCTCTATATTTCTTCCTTAGATATATATTTTTTTATGAACAATAAAAAAGGTTAGATAGTAGAAGGTGGTAGCAGCAGGTTTCGCCAAAAACTTGATGAAAAAAGTTTTCAAAAATCCAGCCTATACGCTAAATTGATTTGCTGAAACAATTGAAACAGATAGAAGGTAAACTTTAAAGAAAGAAATCGCTTTGACCTTACCATCATATGGTGCTGCCGCTGCCAGAGCCGTTCGTGGACGAGATATGGCGGAGCGACCGACATGCCGTCACGACGACGTTCACCCACTGATTTATAAACAAAGAAGAAAAAAATCGTATTTAGCGAAATTCCGCGTGGACTCCCAGTTTAAATAAACAATATTTGTGTCTAATTTCAAAAATCAAACCTGCCCATTACCTTCCTTTAAAATCGAAATACCCAAAAACCGCTGTGCACCTCTTTCATTATTTATAGGTAAACTATATTTAAGCTAAATTCGTAGCCGTAGCCCATTCCAAAAAAAGTTTTACCCCTCACTAACCCCAAAAGAGTAGCATATTTCCTTCCCCACACTCGCAACTATCTGTGTAACAAGTATCATTAAAATCAGTTTTGTACTTTTGGCGTGAAAACAAGACAGATAGACAGACAGAGATACTTTCGCACTTGAATGAATGAATTTATTTGAAATAAGTAGAGGTAAAATTTAGGTCTTAAATATCGAATACAGATGCTTATACTCAGTCACTTATAATACTAGTATAGTGTTTTGGAGTAATTACGATGTCTTTTCTAACTGTTGATTATATAATAGTTAGTAGTGTGTGTACGTACTGTGCGCGGGCGGCGCGTGGTGGTGGTGGTGCGAGGGGTGCGCGTGCGGCGGCGCGTGCGCGGCCGCGTGCGCCGGCGCGCCGCAGCACGCGCAGCCCGCGTGCCCGCAGCAGCAGCGCCGGCAGCCGCCGCACGCGCCCACGCGGACCCTGCACACCACATCATCAGTTAGCCTGGCTTTACAATATGTATTATTATTTATTTAAAAAAAACCGACTCCCACAGTAAGGAATTTAATTCCGTGCATCGCGGGATGTTTCACAAACATACAAATCACATGCACAATGACACCTAGACTCTGGACAAGCATTCGTGGAACACACAAATGCTTGTCCTCCGCGGGGATCGAACCCACGACACGACGCGCACAGTGGGTTTAGCTTGGTGACACCTCAACCAGTCGGCTATCCGTGCAGTCAATGTATGAATTCCTAGGAAACGTTTTAGAGGTACGAGTGTCATCAGTGTGGGTATCACACGAACACTTTCGAGAAGATCTACATGCACTTCATGCAGTCAAAATGCGGACGATTAGTTCGAAAGTCCTTTTCCAGCGCACAAAGGGCCAATCAATTTATCTGGACGCTTTAGATAGGCGTTTTTGAGTGTTCATCTTTGGATTTCATTTATTTATGGCAACAGAAGACAGTTAAAAAACACATACTAATTAAAAAAGTTGAGAATTACTTTAAAAATAATTTTAGTTTCAACTTTAGTTGAACAGATATATTACAATACACTATTTTCAGTTGGGTTCCATGATCGATATCACAGAAATCAATTATCCGCGCCACCCAATATTTATATTTTACGCACGTGCGGAAATAATGTGTTTCGATTTATATTATAGAACAGGTATTGAAACAGACAATTTGATATTTCTAACTGAAATGTTAGTTGCAAAATCTACATCAATTTATTTATGTATAGAATGACAAAATAATGTTACTTGATAATGGGTAATTGTTTCTTTTCGTTTGTTTCTGTGAATCGTTATTTTTACAAAACCTTTTTTATATAAAATACAAAAAAAAAAATATATAAAAATAAAAAATACACATTTTTTTATATAAAAGGCAATATAAAAGACTTATCGGTTCTTTGCCTCAAATAGTAAATTTTGTAAGAGGTTCGAATGACTGTTTAACGGGTAACATGTTGCAGATTTTTTATTTTTTTTTACTTGTACTGCATAGTGCTTTTGTCATTATTTTAGTAGTATATTTTTATGGGTAATTTCTTCGTGTCATTTTAGCAGTAGAAGTAATTATTATTTTTATTACTGTTAATGTTTACAAGACGTCTATCGTTTCGGGAAATAACTGCTCTGATAAAAATCTATACTAATATAATAAAGCTGAAGAGTTTGTTTGTTTGTACGCGCTTATCTCAGGAAGTACTGGTTCAAATTGATAAAATATTCTTGTGTTCAATAGACCATTCGTCAAGGAAGGTTTTAGGCTATATAACATCACGTTTCAACGATTAGGAGCGAAGATACAATGGAAAATGTGGCAAAAACGGGAAAAAATATTAATCTTTGAGGGCTTCTGTTCAAAAAATCCTAACTTATATCATCTAACCACGCGGACGAAGTCGCGGCCAACAGCTCGTAATTTATATAGTCGCAGATGCCAGTTTTCCATAGTCTCAAAAATTAACTATAACAACTAACATAATAATACCAATAGCCCAAATTAGCTTAACCTCCACAAATTACTATAGTTTTGTAGCTCCCCTCTCCATATTTGCTCTTTAATAGAGCAGGGGTGGATGGCCCCTGGTATATACCCATTTCGATTAAAGTTCTCAACAAGGGCTCTACATGTTGGACCTGTGTGCCCGTGCACGCCTTTAAAAAGGACCGGATCTGTTCACATGAAGTGATCCCGCTAGTCCGTCCCTTAGAAGGAAAAGAAATAAATATAGTATTACCTGGTGCGTACGAGATGTGCATGCGGCGGTATCTCGGACACGTTGTGCGCCAGATGCGGCGGGTAGACGCCGCGGCGCGGGATGCCGGGCAGCAGGCGCGCGCCGCCCGCCCAGCCCGCGCCCGCCAGCTCCGCCGCCTCGCCCGTCTGCGTCGCGCCCGGCTGGAAGCCGCGCCCCGGGGAGCCCGTCAGGTCGATCACTTCTTGTTGCTGGAATATTACATAAAAACTATAATTGTAATCGGTTGGACCAGTGGTAAAGTAACGATTCCCGCATAGAACAAGCGTTTGTATGATAAACTAATGCTTGTTGCGATAGAGGGACCCAGAGTCTGGATGTCTTGGTGTATGTGACTTGAATGTTTGTGAAACACCTCACGACAGCTCTTTTAAGAAAAAAATAAGTTCTGTCTCAAAAGCAAAATGACGCGATTTGTAACGATTAAACACGTCTGTTTTACAATATGCCATAAACTATTTCCTTTCAATACACACAACATCGAATTTTTAATCAAATCTATACTAATAATACTTACGGCGTTGTTATCATCACCCACAAGCATGACGCCGTCATCTGAGCTAGAGTCTGACACCCAATCTAGTTGTAGGTCAGGAGCGGATAGCACGCCGCCGGCATTCGACCCCTCGTTCGTTTGCGTTTCCTGCGCCTAATAAAAAAAATAAACATTCTTAACTGAAACATTGATAAAGATTCCGGAGACAAATGTGATCGCTGCTACAAAAACATACTTGAACATGAAAATTTATCCGTAGCTGCACGGGAATCTTTAGTCAAGAGATTAGTATTTTGTGATATCCGACAAGACCCAAGACAATTGTTATAATTTTATAACGACATTTGGACATCACAGCTACACTACGATTTCGTATGATTTCCGATTGATTTCGATTTACCTGATTGTTAGTTGGTCTGTTCTCAGCCATCGGTCTGCCCGAGCTAGTGCCCGGTTGCGGCGACGTCTCCTTGGGCCGCCGGTCTCCGCCGCCGTCGATCTCGCAACATCTCCTCGTATCGTCAACTTCAGTCTTCACGTCTATGTTTTCGCTGGTGTTTGTTGTACCAGGCTCTGTTTTGACTTGACACTGTTCCACAGCTTCTGTTTTGATGGCACTCACTGACGGCATAGTTTCCTCCTTCGATGGCTCTTGTTTGATGACAGGATGCTGTGTGCCAGGCTCCTCCTTCACTTGCAACATAGAGCCTGAAGCTCCGCCACTATAATTGGTTGCATTGTTCGGGAACTGTTGAGATGCATTTTGCTGATTGTAGTTGGGATTGCTCCGGTGACACTCGTCACTGTGATTGCGACCAGACTGTGATAAGTCACTGGGCATATTTGCCTTGCATCTACAATTATTGCTTGATGCATGGTCTAAGTTTTCTTGCTTTACTTGCACCTTCACACCAGTGAGATTTTGAGGCTGCATGTTGTTATTCTGGGTGTTTTGTATAGCGAGCAGACAGCTAGTTCCGTATACAACTCTTTTGCATATAACTCTATAATACCTTGCCATAAATTCTATTTCAATACCTAATCGAAATGACGGTTAATTATTCCATTTAATTGAAAGTTAATACACGCAAAACAATGTCATGTTCGCCATTTGTTGATACAAACGGCTGGGTGAATTTTGATGAGACTTTCATTCATTTATAATTATCTTGCTTCGGAATCGAGTACTTACACGCAATGGTCAAGAAATATCAATTTGTAATTTTTAGGTACTGTCGAGTTCATTAATAAGTAGTACTGTCAAAGATTGAAAATTTTTGATAGATGATTAGCTAATTTTTGTACAAAAATAAGCTAAGCATGAATTAATAGCAATTCGATTAAATTTGAAACTATTAGTATTCTCTTAAGCATCTTGCTTTCAAAGTAATTGGAAATTCATTGTGTTGACCGAGAGTGTTCAACCCCGTAATGAATTTGGAAAAATGAGTTTAGTTATCACAGCATTATGAACTTATTTCATGTTAATGTTTTTTTTAAGCCTGAGAAAGGCTTTATATTGATGAACGCGACTATACAGGGAAGTATTTAAACATGTATTATGAGTATAACGACTGTCAGCTGTTTGAAATGAAGTCGCATAACGTCTGCTTACTCAAATTTGACCATTTCAGTTTTTAATAAGTACGAATATTATGAAATAATATGTAATTATTTGTTTGATCTTTCTCGTAAAAGTTAAATAGTAAGTAATATAATACATATCAGTATTAAATTTATAGATTTTTTTATTAAAGCAAAAAGTCCTTAAAAAGCAGCTAAAAACCTAATTTTAGCTCAAAAAACATATTCTAGACTCAATATAAAGTGCTAACAGACACAAAAATCAAACACACCAGTCATATCTACTTGTGTAATAACATTGCAGCTAAAATTACCCATATTACGACGTAATAGCTGAAATGAGGTAACTTCAACAAATCTAGTAGCCGTGATAAACAGTGCTATTTATTTTCAAAATACACTGTTTTTGCATCGCACACGATTGGTATCGATATTGTTCGTGTCTCTTCCACCATTTATGTTGCGGTTATAGTTTGAAAATTTACTTCAAAAGTCGGACTAGTGATAATGAGTGCTTCATTAAGACAGGCTTAAGAAAACTGTAACTGTTGCTTAATTTAATTTTTTATTTTAGTATTTTTAAAGTGGTAATACAAATAAGCATCTGTGATTTAAAATGTGTAGCTGTAAAGATTTATGAGATACATCCCGGTGACGGATGGACAGACAGAAAGCGGATTGTGAATAGAGTTCCGTAACTCGTAAAGATAATATAATTCATTAAATTGTTTTTATGAGAAGTAGTTTCATTGGAATGAAACTGAAACAAAGCAAAAGTCTTATTTACAAAAAAAAAATCTTTTTACATTTCAACATTCCAAAAAATTAAATTGGCTCTACATGGACTCTACAATCCAGTCAACATCCAATCACCCTAAAACCATACTTTCACAGTGACACATAAATAAATAACCATTTAATATCCATCACAGTTGTGTAGCGATAATGCCACCATACATACATACACACAAACACCATACAACACTATGGAACATACAAACGTCGATCGTAGTTAAGATTAGAGGTAATTGTAGCGACCTGGTTAAAAAATATTACCTTCCTATGTATTTTATATAGAATTGTACTTATATACCTACTAACACTGATTATTTACCTTTTTATGGTAGATTGTTGTTATAATGGATATTGAAAATGTTTTTAAAATATTTCTTATTTAATTAAGTAATTATTTTGTTTTATTTTTGAGCTTCTACTCGTAGTAGCCATTTATCTTGTCGTGTTATCACGAAAATGCTATGAAATTATGCATCGTATTAAAAATTGTTGAGTTTTACGAAGAGATAACATGAAACTTGATTTTATTATTTATAATTGTTGGTTAAAGATATGATCGTTGTAAATCTACAACAGGTAAACTTTAAGATAATCAAGAATGTTACCATTCATGGTAATTTGCGACAGCGTTCTCGCTTGGCCCCCCACTAAAGGGAGCAAGGAACCATTCCAGTGGTTTTAGTCGGTAGGAGTCAGCACACCCCTTGGCCTTCCCCAGGGCGAAGGAAGGACATGAGGATATCCACTCTATAAAAAAACAAAAAGTATGTGTTACCACAGGGCCCCAATTCTGCTTACAATGGCCGATGAATGAATGTAAAGTGGACACTTTTCGGTATTCTCAAAGCATTTATCTAATAAAATCATTGAATATTCGTTGTATTGATTGTGAGTTTTCTTCCCCATTAGTTGAGGCCGAGGTAACTATTTTATGTTTGTAAAATCATATTCAAAAAGTTTCTGGTCTGTGTTACATTTAACAGAAGTGTAGACGCTTTTCTACTGCTTAAAAAAAAAACACAAATTAAAAAAAAAGATTCAATTCTTTCCATTCTATCTAAGTAATGTACCAACTTACAAACCAATATTAACAGTCTATTCTAGACCAGTTAATAACACCAACAAATCTAGGTAACCGATAGAAGGTCAACTTATAATGGACTTCAACAGAACTCTATAATACCTATCATTATCAATACTTAGCAATCTATCCACTCAATTAAATAGGAACTGAGAAATGGGTATAAACAAAAAATCTGTGTAAAACCTCTTTGGTCTGATTCGTAATATCATTTTGAAAAAGTTGTACAATCAATTTCGACTACTACCTGATTATTGCTCAAAGTTTTGCTATACAGGAAGAGGCCTGTCTCCAGTTAATATTTATACGCTAGTAGTAATTATTTTATTAGGTACGTAAATAATATAAAAGTTACCGCGACCCTTGAGTTTGTTCTTCTCGTGTGAGGAAAGCATTGTCAAAAAAAGTAACGATTTATATTACTTGCAGATTAATTATTTCGTTTCATTTATATAGAGCAGCATTCTAGTGTAGAGCAATATCACAGAATCATTTATTATTATTTCAAATCAAAAAATTACACTGTGGAAAAAATACTAAAATATTTTTCTATTCTTTAATTTATCTCAATAGCTAGACAAGAGTCCGCGGGCACTTACAAATCATTTCGAATGCCAGAAGACATTCTTATATCTTATCGCGTTCACAAAGCCAGTAGGACTATTATACCAATTATATAAATTATTATAATGCTCAGATAGTTTCGTAACATTATAATATCTACCTGTTTTGCTTCGGGTTTGAATTCTGTGTAATCATTAACTTGTATTAGTCGAATTGATCGTATTAGTGAATCGATTTCGTGAAATGGATTTAAAATTCTATTTAAATAATACATAGATATAATGGTACTGTCCTTGTATTTTAAATTTCTAACTAAAAGGAATTAAGTGTTCTTTAGATGTCTATGAAAATAATAATTAAGTGTTTGGTTATTGTAACATTAGCTAATCAGCTGAAAAAGATCTATTTAGATACGAACCTTTCGATTTTGTTTTAAATTCGATTCTTTCAAGATGAATGAATGCTTCCTGCATTCATTCATTTCAATTTGGAACGGCACATTATTACGAGTCATTATTTTTCCCAATGTTCCCAAAACAGCTTCAAGTTAAGCTTTGTTTCAAATTATAACTTTGAAATTATTTATTTTATAGGCAGCTTAAATTCCCACTGCTAGGCGTAGTCCCCCCCCCTCGACTTCTTTATACAAACTTCTCTATCTATTGCAGTTTCTGTCCTGCTCCACCTCGCATATCTGACAATATCATCCCACCACTTTCTCCGGCAACGACTTCGACGACGATGTCCATCCTTCAAAATCCAGTGGTTGACAATCTTTGGTCATCGATCAGATTGCATTCGTGACCACCCCTTGGGAATAAACTCATTACATATTTAAGTTGCTCCTAAGAAACCTAGACCACAAAACAAGAATACCCTTTAAAAACAAAAAGTAATAACAAGTTTATGTAACGAGTGATCTATCATTGTTAAACACATGCTGAGTCTACACCTGGTAACCTATACATGATACAGTACTTAACCTTTCTATTCTCTAGACGTCTAAGGCTTTGCAATAATCAACCTTATTGTCAATAATAATAAAGAATTTAGTTTCAGATTGATATTTTTAGGGTTTCTTAACCAAAGTACTGAGGGTCTGATTGCTGTTCATCCATCTCTTATCAGGCTGTATGATTACAGTTAATGCATCACTTGCACGGATAGCCGAGTAATTAGGACGTCACCGTGCTATGCGCGATGTGTCGCGGGATTCCCGTGTAAGACAAACATTTGTGTGATTCACGAATACTTGTCCTGAGTCTGGGTGTCTTTGTGTATGTGACTTGAATGTTTGTGAAAGCCCACACAAAAATTACATTTCTTAATGCGGGAGTCCTTTTTTATCAAAAAAAGGACTGGCTGCTTTAACAACAATAGATAATAAAAATCTTATTTTAAACAACTCTTAGTATGGTCATAAATTTAATACGTGATCAATTTTTCTTTAGCCAATTGCACGAAATCTAACGCGCACTTGGTCAGTATTTTTCCATTGCAGTTGGTTTACAAAAGGCGTCTGATATTAAGTGTAGTCGCTTGTCCTAAGTCATTTGACAGCTGTTTTTTGTATTCAAGATATAATGTCTCTTTTAAAACATTAAAATAAAGAATTGCATCAATAAGAATTGTGGCCCGAAGGCATGAATTCAAGATAGTAACTATTTAACTTTGTCATTATTACTTTGCCTATTTACGTAAAAGAAATGTTTTATAAGTTTTTGTTAGAAATAAATTGAGTCATTTCAAATGCCTTTTAATGGCAGAATAGCAATCAATAAGAGCGGCAGTAGATGTAAAAGTTAACCTGTAAGAAAAGAGGTTATGTGTACGATTATCTATCCCAGTCGTGGGCACAGGCTCCACTAGGTACTGCAATTTTGAATTTGCGATTCAGGTTCGAAATCAAGGTAAGTTTCCTCGCTGTCTCCTGTAATAATATGACTTGTTTTTTGGGTTTCATACAAAAAATCTTATAAAATCGACCCTATTATTAAGGTTTTTATGTCAGTTCGTTTGTCAGTGACCAGGCTAAATCTCATTAAATTTCACCAAAGACGTGTCTGTTACTCCCTATTAAATTCAAGGTTAAACAGCGGTTGATACAGTCAAAAAATGTATTACGTCTAGAATATCTGTACCTACAGAATTGACGGATTAACAAAATTATTCAGGACAGCAGATCCATAAAACTTTAAATCACTCATTACATTATATCTATAAAAACAGTAACAAAAATGTTTATCTTTCTTGGACAACAACAATCATCATCATCATCGTCCTAACCTTTTTCCCAACTATGTTTGGGTCGGCTTCCAGTCTAACCGCATAGCAATGATGAATAAAATATTATCATAGTTTAACATACGTATATCATATAACAGAAAACTAAAGCCTCAATTAAAACGATCTTTGACGAAGCTTTCCGACAAAACACGAAGTTTCCCGATCGCAAATGTTTTAATAATCTCTCGAATCAAAGTAATTGTTTTATGACATCATAGTCGTATGTAAATCATTGTTATGAATAGACGAACACCTAGGAACAATGGCGTATTTATTATGAGTACAAAAACAACGCCTGCAATTAACCGAGCTGGTTTTATTTTTAACTTACCGCTATGCGTTGGCCGTGTAAATGGTTCCGTTGATATTGTAGAGTCCCTTGTTTTGGTTCAGTGAAGTTCTGTAAATAAACATTTTTCAGAAAAAGTTTATTATTTTAATCATTATCAAAGAGGCTTGTCAACCAATTTTCTCTATGTCGAATCTGTCTGTTTGAATTTTGGTCGAAAAAAAAAAGCCTGTAATTACTGAATTGCTGATAAAAGCTTAGGTAAAATTAAGTACATATATATAGATTGATATAAAGTATAATTGATATAAATTTACATTTTTAAAACTATGTCAATATAAAATAAAAAATATACATTATTTACAAAGAATCAAAAAAGTCATCTTCATCCCTGCCAATGTCGGGAAACGTGCCCAGAAGGCTGGCTGCATTGTCACGTTGTATGGAAATGCTAATTCTTTGGGCAAAATATAAACCAGCCTTCTGATCATGGGTAGAGTCGACCAAACGCTTTGCGAGAACTCGTGCACCTGGTCCCCATGTCCCGAACGTTTCGAACCCAAACGGCTGAAAAATATAATTACCAACAAGGTTATTATATATAGTACCTGTCCTATCGTCAACCAATATCTTTCAGTATGTTTAGTGTATAAATTGCTGAAAGTTTAAGTGCAGTCCATGGTTGGAAAGGAATGACAGAAAAAATGTCCCGCTGAAAACAGTATACACTGCTAAGATATACGCTTATTTATTTGGGTTTTCAATATAGGTACTTTAATTATTCAGTGAGAATATTCATTTAGCTATAGAAAAGTCTATGAAGCTTTTACGCGTAATTTTACGGTATATTTTTAGACATCCAAGGCAGTTTATTAGTTTCAAATAATAGTTATTAATCGGACCGGTTCGGTAAAGGGTATAGGGTCGACCGTGACAGATCAAACGTTTTTCTAGGCGGGTGCATTAAGCAGTTCAAATGCGCATGCGTATAAAAGCTGCGTGTGCGCACCCCTCAGCGTCACATTGAGTCAGAGCGCCCACCGAAGGTACTCAAGCAACATGAAGGTATGGTACCTACATCAAATATTATAGTTGTCTTTTCAAATATTTAGATATTAAGTTATTATTATAGTTCAGTATCTAGATACCTGAGAAGTTAAGCTTTTTAAGGAGCTTTTTCTTTTTGATTCCTTTCCAATGCTGAAAATGGTAGCCCTGGTGAAAAGGGAACATGTAAAAGTATCTGAAGCAATTATTTAACTCATATAATTATGATATCTCATTCTGCGCCTATGGTTCTGACTTAAATAGAGGGCTACATTAGACAAGGCTATATTTTTTTGGAAGAATAATTTGATCCTGAAAATTTAGTATAGATTAAAGAATAGATCTAAATATTACTTGCTCTTAGTTTTCATTCATAATAAAATCTACGTGTTTACAGGTCATAATCGTAGCTGCTATCCTGGCGATGTGCGGGGGAGCGATTGCAGGTCTGCTTCCAGTGGCTGCGCCATACGGTTACCCCCGTCCCCTGGGTTACGCTGCTCCGGCGGTCGCTGTGGCGAGACCAGCGTACGCTGCTCCCTTAGCCGTAGGCCACGCCGTCGCTAAGGTCGCCCCAGTCGATGAGTACGATCCCAACCCTCAGTACTCCTATGCTTATGACATTCAGGATGCTCTTACCGGTAAGTAAAGCACTTTAAATATTTTTTTTTCTGTAAATAAAATGGTAAGGTAAATATTTAGTTAAAAAAATTGCATTCAATTTCGTTGCGTAATAAATGTATAATAATTTTACATCACAAGCCTAACAAAGCACCATTTCAACAGCTAATGCAAAACAAAAAAACTGTGTCACAAATCATCATGTTTCTTGCTAACTAATGTACAGCACAATGTCTTATAAATAATTGACTAAATAATACACAATTCCACAGGCGACTCAAAGAACCAGCAAGAAACTCGTTCTGGAGACGTCGTCCAGGGTTCATACTCCTTGGTAGAGCCCGACGGCACCCGTCGTACCGTTGAGTACACCGCTGACCCCCACAACGGCTTCAACGCCGTCGTGCACAGAGAGCCGGCCGGAGCTGCCGTCGTCAAGGCAGTAGCTCCCGCTCACGCCTACTACCACTAGTCCCAACAAACCTTCGCTTGCTTAGTACGATCCAGTTTAATCTGCTTTTCCAAACATCTTATAATGTGACTGTTGTCCCTGTTTATCCTTAAAGATCATGAAGGTAGTGCAACCGTATGCGACCTATTTTGTTGACATGAACCATGTTATATTATTCGGTAGTCAAATCAAAGCTTCTTTGCCTGTCTATATGTTTCGCTAATACTAAGTGTTCGCAATAGAGGTAATTCATTAAGTTTCGATGTGAGCTGTATTTTGTCTGTTAGGCGAGGTTTATGTTGCACATTGTAACATACTCATGTCTTTCATACTAAACGGTTGTACTAATTATGTAGGGCAACAGGATCTACGAAGCAATAACTGGTCTAGATCTGTCTAAGCGAGCATGAGCTCGTCATAGTGACCTGAACCGTAAACGTTAATGTTTATTTATGCTTATGTAGTGTATTGTTAATTGAAGTGTTAAAGCTGAGGTAATAAATAAGAGGAATCTACACCTTGTTTAATTTTACGAATTATTTTTGTTCAATTGCCAGCTTTTGCCCCAAGGCCCATCCGATACAAACCGAAAATGAACCCACGGGAACATAAAATCGGAATAAAACTATATTTTGTGTTAATCCAGGTTATAACCTATCTGTTTGCCAAATTTCATCTAAATCCGTTTAGCAGTTTTTGAAAGAGGAATAAACATCCATACCTACATCTATACACACAAACTATCAGGTTTATAATATAAGTAGGATTTTGTCAATAATGAGGGTAATAATATGACTCTATAGCTGCATTTATTGTAAGTGAACCACTTACGATTGTTAAATAATGACATACGTGAATGTGTGTCAGCCGCGCCCGACTATTATACTCGTATGCGCGGGCGCAACGCGTTGTAACATACAGAACTTGACGTTAGCCTGACACTCAGCTGTTTCTCAATCTAGTTCGAAACCCAACTTGAATTAGCTTTGACCTGGCACCATGTTGGTCTAGTTCTAGTAAATGTCAATCTTAAAACTAGTCTATCAGTTACCAAGGCAAGCAAATGGCCTTTCTTTTCTAAAAATAATTTCACCTTCGCAGTAAATGTTAATTTTAATAGATTTAAAGATTGCCACATTTGGCTTACACCTTTCTACAATTAAACATTAATTATTACGAGAAGTTAATTTGGTTAGATGCGGATACTTACATACTCATTTATGTTTTATAGAGAGGCAAAATAACAAAAGAATAATTATCTGCTTACCAAATAAAACTTGCTTCTTCTTACGCCATAAAAGGATTCTGCGCGTTGATGTTTTTTGTATGGAATCAAATAAGTTTGCGATAGGCCTTAGTAACTATTTTTTATCGATTTCGTTTTCCTTATGCAATAAAATTTTATGTTTTATGATAATTTACTTTAGTAAGGTAATTAAGTAGAGCTGCCTGAAAGTCACACGATAGACATATGTACATACGTAGCTACAGATTGTACACAGCACCCAAACACCGGCCCTTCACTATTTCCCAGTGCATAAGGATTGCTAGAAAGTGAAATACAATCAGTGTTACAGTAAGTGCAAAATATCCGAGAGCCTACCACCTTAATTGTAGTAAGCCCGTAAGTAAGCGATACACCGCTCTACTCGTGTAGATCGCCGCCTCTCCCACACCTACGATAACATCGTTTACAAACTAAACAATCATCATCTGTGTCATCGTTCGTATATTATTTTCACTTTCTATCCTTTTTTCCCAACTACATATGTTAGGATCGGTAGCCAACCTCTATAGTTTCTTTCAAATACCTAACGGCTCTACAATGTATTAAAAGCTTACAAATAAAATATATATAAAATTTTGACGACTTCCGTGGTCGAGTGGCGTACGCACCGATTTCAAGGTGTCGCTAGCTCTGAGGTCCCGGGTTCGATCCCCGGTCGGGTCAATGTAAAAATTCACATTTCTACATTGTCTCGAGTCTGGGTGTTTGTGGTACCTTCGTTGTATCTGAATTCCATAACACAAGTGCTTTAGCAACTTACTTTGGGTTTAGAACAATGTATGTGATGTTGTCCGCATTTATTTAAAATCCACAAAAATAGGAGAAATGAAAAACATACTTTATACTAAGTAAGTAAGCATTAGGCATCTAATGAAACTCTATGCCGAATATATAAGGAACATATATCAATCTGGCCTTCAAAACCCATGTTAGTTAGTAATTCAGTATCCTTTGGTTTGACTGGTTGTCAGAATAACAATCTACGTATTATATTAATTAAAAAAAACTTCCAGGTGCGTGCCCTTGCCGCTCGAGTGGGTTGCGCCATATCCTTACGTTATGATCTCGTAATTAAATAAATTAAACAAAGATGAAACAAACTTCTTATCCAATCGAGGGTTATTACTTTTAAAAATATTTTATTTTACACTAGTTTATATATTAAAAGGGAAAGTGCCTTAAGCGTGTTTTCAATTAAGTAGAAGTCACTTCTAAAATGTTATCTATGCATAGTACCTATACATATACATAATCTTTGATTACTTCTTATACATAGGAGCTCACGTAGTATATAATAAAAAAACAACAGAATTAACAGAAACCTATACGAAATAGACGTTAAGACATAGAGAAGTACATGTTACATCAAAGGTAGAGATGTAGAGACTTAATCAAGTTTAAATTTCCTTGTTTCATAGTCATCTATTACAAAATACTGTTGAAGTAAGTGTTATTTGGCTTTGACGTTTTCATCAAAACTAGAGTCTAGAACGTGTTCCTTTTAAGGAGATACTTAGCGCTATTTATATCTTGATTACTTAAAACTTTAATCATAATTACTATAAAAACTTGTGTCACTTGACCAGCACTCGGTACGCACTATGCAGGTTCTAGTGATCTAATACTTTGTTACAGGATATTAACTTCCCTCACAAATCGACTTCCATAACTCCAAGTGAGAAAACATTTATTAGTTTTAAATGAATGTTGTAATGTATTACTGAAAAAGAAATAACATGACAGCTGGAGCATTGACCTCGAGACACTTATGATTATTCCGAGCATAAAGATCAAATTTGTACAATGATTTGACACACAAAAATAAAGAGGACATTTTTATTAAAAATGTTTACAAACAAGACTAAGGTGAAACAGAAACAAGACAAGAATAAGGTTCCAATGCTGCAATGGAGCAATTGCCATTTGTGATGAGATCATATGAGTAGAGTGAATATCTGGTTTTATACTTTAGGATCCTGACTTGTATTATACATATTATGCTATGCTATGATGCTAAAATATAATAAAAATACACTTCCTTACGTTACATTACATTTAATCGAAATATTCAAGACCACTGCACTTGCCTATCGCAGCTGATTTGTCAAGTGTAAAATAAACACATTTACAAACATTTATTTTTGGAAAATATAATTTTAAAAATACGAAGGAAACGGGTATCGTATTTAAAGATAACATTAAGTGCTTAAACCAATGTCAATGGTAGATCGCCTGGCCGTGATAGCGTACAGAACGAAATGACAATAAAACCGTGTCCGGAAATACTGTACTCAATGCCTAGGATTGTTGTCATAAAACTCATTAAGTAGATAAACGCAAGCTGTTATTAGTATGTACATATACTTCTCAAGAAGGAGTCTGAGTCAATTACAATTTACTATGTTGTTTCAAATTCGAAACTGATTGAATGACTGCCTTTTTCTTCAATAATGTCTTAACTTACGTTTAATTTTCTTCATCAATACAATGATTTACATATTTTTTTGTACCTTAAGAACCGTTAACAAATGCGTTCTCATGTAACTGTGCGTTTCCATTACTAAAATTACGTTGCAGCTCATAATTCTAAGTGTATTCTCAGCACTGTCACTGTTATTGAGAAATAATTTAATTCTAGTAATATCCTCGTTACTAAATTTTGTTATGTAATCCTGTCACCGCTCAGGCGCACATAATGCGATAATATCGAAGACTATGAAAGTGTAGTATTACTAGTAGAGATCTGTTCTGCAGCCATTTTGTAGTCCAAAACGTATCTACTCAAAATACTGGTCGTTTCATAAATCTTTTATGATCTTCATTCAATAAAAAATAAGGGTATTCAAAATTGCATGTATACAATGGCAGCGGATCAGCTGAATAAAAAATTGTTGCAAACATGAACTACTTAGATCTTTCTACAAAGCTCAAGACTTTTGAAAAGTAATGGCTTAATACTTCAGTAAGGAGTGGACGTAGAAGCTATACTAATATATAAAGCTGAAGAGTTTGTTTGTTTGTTTGAACGCGCTAATATCAGGAACTACTGGTCCAAATTGAAAAAATCTTTTTATGTTGAATAGACCATTCATCGAGGAAGGCTTTAGGCTATAAACCATCACGCTGCGACTAATAGGAGCGAAGATACAATGGAAAATGTGAAAAAAAAACTGGGCAGGTATAAATCATAACTTATATCTTATACCCACGGTGACTAAATCGCGGGCAACAGCTAGTGTAGAATAAAGGATATTGAGAATTACAGTTATGGAAGCAGAAATGCTTACGATAAACACGATATTTGAATTCAGCCGCTTACGACAAATAAAATAATCAGATACGGATGTATTTAGGTTAGAAAAGGACAAATAAAGAAAACTATAACAATGGTTACGAAATCCCAATTAATAGTAAATCAATCACGTGATTCATAACCTAAAGTAAAAATTGCTTTCTTAACTTAATTCGATATTACTTTAAAAATATATTATAAAGTTTCCAAGTAGGATATATGAAAAAGTCCAACAATAATCTCTCAATAATCATCTTTGCTTGTTTGTTGTTGTGTGTTGTTGAATGTTTACCAACGACATTAAGTTATCATTGATCATACGTAGGTGTGTATATAGTAGGTGTCTAGATGTATATAAGACAATACTTTGTATGTAAATATAATTGATAGAGTTATACCTATAGTGAAAGTAAGGTCGAGCACGTTACGGATCTAGACGGACACAGTTGTTGTTTATTACTATATACTATTATATTTATTACTATGTATATTTTATTCTAGGTTTTGGCTGTACAAAAAAATATATCGTAGGTTCTTATAAGTACATCGATATTTATTTTTTGTTGTTGGAGGTACACCCTTTTGTCAGAGTTTAAGAGAAGTCTAAGCGGTCTTGTAGACCTCTGACGTGCATTTATTTAGCTGTAAGAAATGTAACCCTTTTTATTTTCGTTTTCGCGGGTAATCCTTATGGACCCACCTCCTAGGTCGAGGAGACGGGTAGTATCAGCCTTACTGACTAAACCAGAACCGCCGGCCAACGTCTCGCGCATTTGGTCAATGTGTGGCATAAACAATAATATGCTCCAAAAAAATGAACTTTCGTTAAACACAGGCCGGAGTTTAACTCGTAGATATCTAATAGAACTTATTTTACCTGTATTAGCTCTGTATTGATTGAAACCAGGAAAGACTCGAAAATGTAAACTATTAAATAAAAATGAATAATTTTTTTAACATCATTCACTAACAATAAAAAATACCTCGTTAACTAAGTAGATAATAAACGGTTGTTATAAAAGTGCTCTTAATTTGAAAACAAGAGCAATTATTTTAATTAGTCCGCGTACGTTAGTTTATAAAGTACATAGACCGTGTATTAACTCATACACCTTGAGTCCATTACATATTACTTACTCATATCTGAGTACAGATGATTAATGAATTCGTGCACAGTTGAGATATATCTTATGCTGTTTAAATCAAATCATTTGTTTATATAAGCGATTTTGGATAAACGTCCGTGGCCTCAAGGGATAGATCATCAATTAAATGATTGATTACATAAACTTTTTAGTAGTTTCATTGAAATCGTCTTAACTGAAGTAGCGAGGGTATTCAATGAACAGCCAACACTTGTTGCAAGCTTTATGTAAAGAGTTTTTATCTCGAAATTCACAGTCTCATAGAAATACTTTATTTTACTCTGATGGTATTAATGGCCTCCAGAACGTTCGAAAAATAAAAAAAGACAACGTTTTGAATTTCAGGTCTGTAAACCAGTCTATAATAAAATTGTGAGGTAATGTTTGTAATAAAACTAATAATTTTTACGCTGCAGTGATTTTGTTTAGAATTTATTATTTATACGAATGTCGTAATATTAAAATAAGAATGCTAATAAATGCATCGCAGAAACCTGAAAAATAATTTCAATTGTAATAATAAGGTGTCTACGTATACCACTTGCATGTTGCTTTGCAAGCATGTAATTTAATCAAAAAATGATGTACTTGTTGGTTTTAAAGGCTCCAAAGGTTTTGAAGCTCCAGTTCAAGAATAATTTTGATGAAAAAGGTAATTAAGCAAAATTATTATTTCTCTTAAGCCTTGCTAACAGAATTTCCGATAAATTACCTTTTCATATCGCCTATTTGTACGGAACTCTCAGTGCCGAGGGTCCGACTCGCACTTGGCCGGGTTTAATTATACTGCGGACAACCGAATACCTAAGAAACCGAAATTCACTTTCAGATGGTCCTAAATGTATAGATGCTCCATACTTAGCGCATGAGGCTTAGCGGTGACCTAAGAATGTTAGCCTTTTTTAATATTTGGACGAGTCTCACTAACCATTATAAAGTCAAACGACAATTTGTTATAAAATATTTCTTTAAATTCGGTACACGAGTTGCTCTAACATTTCTTCATATGGATTGTTAAACTATTCACTCTGTGAATGCACTCCAATAAAGCGCTGCCGTTAAATTGCATATACTTACTACTAACTTACTAAACAATCGCATAATAGCCCTTACAACGTCCAAACTCGACAGGACAATCCTAAACCGTGAGAATGTACAACGAAAACTTTCATCCCGCTTCTGGGTTCGTAATACGTATTGGTTCAACGTAACAATTAGGTAATATAGCTCTAATTACCAGCGTTAGTCGTAGTCTCGAGCTTCGGTCGCCTGTGCCAATAAGGAACATTCGAGTGAATGCACAGAGTTTCTATAAATACGACCAGCGGCTGCCGCGCGAAGTACTGGTTTACTGTGTACCCTATTGTTGAACGCGTCTGCATCATGTTAAGGGTAATTCTCTTTTTTTTTCTTTGAAATGTTCTTAATTTGTGTTTGTTTACTTCTAGTGTTTTGTTTCACTTTCTTATTGATTTAATTTCGTAAACAAAACCGTGTTTTTATCATTAATCAACGTTGTATGAAATATTTTTTATTCATAACTTTCCAGGTTCTGTTTCTTTGTGCGGTGCCGGCAGCCCTCGGGATCATAGTGCGGATCCACCGCCGTCTCCGAACGACTACAAGTACTCCTATAACATCGAGGACCCGACCACTGGCGACAGCAAGAGCCAGCACGAAGTGAGACAAGGGGACGTCGTCACCGGAGCATACACAGTACTCGGCCCGGACGGGACCAAGCGAACAGTTGAGTACACCGCTGACCCGAAAAACGGTTTCAAAGCTGTCATAAGTGAAGATCCTGGAACTCCACCGGTTGTGACTCAACCTCCAGTCCTTACCACTACAATACGGTTCAGTACCGAGCACCACCACCAGCGCCAACACCGCTGTACACGAGCGTACTGCCCGAACAAAATAACTACGTCGAAGAACAGCCGGCGATATACTTCAACCCTCACAACGAAGTGGAACAGAGGTTGCCTTTCAATGGACATTACTTCATACCAACAAATAAGTATTCAATTAGAAACTAATAGTGTCTTCTATCGTAAATGTTTCTAACTTGTGATATTAAGATAAGTATTATGAGGTCTGTAATAGCATGCTGTGAGTAATGTATTTAATTGTTGCTGTGATTATGTACGGAAAATTATAAATTATGTGAAAAATGTTTGAAGCTTTTGATCGATTTAGATGTGTGTTTGGTTTTGTATGTGTGAGTGTATTTACTGTAAACCAGAGTCACCAAAAACCTTTCTTAAATTGTTTTGATCCTCGCATTCGCCTTGAAACTTTATAGTCGTTGGTACACTCGAAAATGTTGTATGCAATTGTGTAGTAAAATAAAAAATAAAAAACTTTTTGAATAGAATAAAAATAAAAGCAATACAAGGCTGAACGCATATAAAATTATTGTATTTTCTATTGTTTTGTGGCCTTAACATCTAAACGGCGTTTTTATTTATCTCTTTTTATAAGACCTATTATATTACATAAATATATAGGTATAGGTAGATACAAATATAGAGCGCTAGTATAGTGGTGTAACTTCTCGACTAGTTTAGCTTGCTTTTTTTCATTTCGCATTGCTATAGATCGCACTTCAACGATAAGCCCACTCTAAATATACTTAGTAGTTATGTTCTTTAATATTGAGTAATTTAATCACTTTGGGTGCTTCACTCCATTAAGCTCACGATTCACCGAAAAAAAAACACGATTTTTATTATAACTATTGTCTTACAACACAGCATTACTGGAAGATTCGGTCTTTACTCCTTATCATCCCAAAGTTTATGCATTTTTTCAGGAAAGGGACACATTTTCAGCAGAACAACTTGAATTTTTATTCCCGAATGCATTTAGCCGCAAACTGTAGATTATGCATTTAGTAAATGAGCAAGAACTCAAGAACATAATGATATTCAACCTTCTTTCATTCCAACAAATCACGAAATAAGTTTAATTTTTTCAATAAAAGTATAATTTTATTTTGGGCTATTTATATTTTATTTCGGCTTATTGCTTGCTTTCGGTTTCACTGCTGTTTTCAAAGCCCCTTTCTCTTCCGAGACCGCGACTTCTCTATCTTTTGCGAATTCTCTGGATACAGAATTATTTAACTGATTTCAGTTGTAGTTAAAGTTCCGGGGTAGGTAAGTCGGTTCAAGGGCAAGCCGCGGGAAGTGGGTCGGCGCGCGGCGCTCGGCAGCGAGCGGCACGGCCTTACTGTGCTGCAGTGTCGAACGCCACGAAACTAGCGACTATAATGCTGGCCGTAGACCAAGAGCGAAGATAATCAACCGATTTTATTAATTCTTTTATCATTTATCGTAAAATAACTATGGTATACGGTATTTCGTCTCAAAAAAACTATCAAGTTTGGCTCAGTAGTTTTAATTTTAAGTCGTAATTATTTTTATATTCTAAAATTTCATTTAGCTAAATTTCGTTTCTGCATTTGGCGGTCAGCTGCTGCTAGCTTAATTCTAATTTCTTATGCAGTTAATGTACGTAGATACAGCTGCTATACTGAATCATCAATGCGCGCTAAACTAAAAGGCGCTAATTGAAACGAAAAACTACCCTTAGCTAAGTAACATTCAAAAATATATCTATGTCTCTAAATACACATAAAAATGAGAACGACAGTGATTCGACGATTCTTTAGCTTTGCGCTGTTCTTGCGACGCGCGACGTATTGTTAGCTTCGCTCTTAGTAAGCTGAGACGACGAAACTGTTACTAATGCATTACAGAGAGACGCGTGGCTGATGCGTTCTGAACAGACAGACAAATGGACAATGATACACTCGTTACAGATTATCGACTCGTTTTATTTGTTAAGCCCCACTTAATCTCGTCGCAGTTGTGTAATGTTCACATTTTATAGGCATTGATAATTTATGAATCCTCATAAGGGATTCATAGCCATGCACTCTTTGGTAGTCATTAAGTTTCCGTTATGTTCCGTGCTATCTCTTATGTACGTAAACGATAATTTTGCTCTGATTTGTGCTATTTTTTAAGCAGTCTACCTCTCATAAAATGATAAGCAGCCACACGTTATTGTTTCTTTAATTCGAATCGATTCTTTTGGCTTAAGAACACGGACACTCCCAATTTTTTTTTGACGCCAATTTGTCATTC
>NW_020799698.1:0-38518 GCF_003590095.1 Trichoplusia ni | reverse complement strand
AAACCTGACTTGACATCTTGAAAATATTATTGTCTATTTTCGAAGCACTAGGCCGTAGAGCACTAGGCACTTCTGAATTCCGAGGATCGATAAAATCAAAAATATAAAATATTGTATTTTTTCAAGACCGTCAATAAGTGCAAATATTTATAAAATTCTAAAGAATTCTAAGCTCTCTTTATAAAGCATCACTTTTGGAAATAAATAGCTAATTTTTTTATGGCATACTAATAGCACACCTAAAATATTTTAAATGACAGAATCAAATCTCTCAAAAGCAAGTTGAAATATTCTTACTTTTTGCTGTAACCTTCATGTTGAATTTTTTTAGTCAATTTTCGAACGTGTCAATGTTTTTTGGTATTTTCTGAGTTTTTTCCCCGACTTCGATATTGCTTCATAGTGATGCACTACGTTGAATACTTTACTGGTATGCTGGAAATCGAATTAAAAACGAAATACGTAAAATATTATTATTGAATACAAACCATATAAAATCTTATAAGATCAAATTATTTGTATAGTCTAGTAATATTTTGCCACCAGAAATCTGTTACTTCCTTATCTCTTTCTCAATGTCAAACCTTCTTATTGGATTATTATATATTTAAAACCAATATAAAAGTAGAAAAATGCGATAATCACCATTTTTAGATATTTCAGTTGACATATAAGTCATTAAGGAAAACAAACTTTAAATCGATCGAATCGAATTATTGTCGATGAGTGCATTTGTTTTCACATCACTCACTATTGCGGTTTGCCATTTGCCGCACACGTGCTGAGATTTTGTGATATTTTTACCAATTTATTTTACTTTGCAGCGTTAGCGGGACATCTCAAAAGATCTCCTGTAAACAGATATTGTTTGAAAACATCCAATCATCACTGCATTTAAGTTGTGAGTATCATATTGAAATTATTTTGACGTGCTGGGGTGGGGCATAATGTCTCTAGAAAAAGACCGCCACGTGTCCTATATTTTAATTTTTCTTTGTTTTATATTTATTTTATGATTAATTTAGGAATAGGGACCCTTACAAAAAAAGGTTCGGAAGACCTGGCCGCATATTTTTTTATTTTATTCTTCGAGAGTGGTAGTCTATGTTCGGCGTAATTATTTTGTTTTCTGGTGATCGATTATTTTTGGGCGCCGGTTTTTTTTGCCTGTGCCGTAATATTTACCACTCTTGTGTATATAACATTAACACAGGAAGATTCTGCGATCTAGCTGATTTTTTTTATATTAAAATACTTGTGGGTATATTTATAATCAAATGGTAAAACTAAAATGTATTCAGTCTAACCCTCAAATGTGTCGTTGCCTAACTTAGTTGACATTTGTTAATATTTTCTCTTTTGAACAGCCCATCGAAGTAAACTAAGCAAAATTAACAATCATAATATTATGTAGGTATTTTGATTTCCTTGTCTCTTTACTTTACAGCTTTGCTGAAGACTTAAAAACAATATCTTAGATACGGATTCCCTCTCAGTTGTTTGGGACCATAAGCAATCAAATTGCTATAGTTTTGGATTTTCTAGATTTATTTTACTCTTACTCTTAGATGTTATTCTAGTGCTTTTTGTAGTTGTGTCCACATTCCACCCAAGCACTTGTTGCCTTGAGTATTGAGTGAATTTAACAACCAAATCTTTTTTTCTATTAGCTATAAAATAGTGTTGGTTTCTTTGTAGTGACAACTTATTTATTACTTTGACTTATTTACATTGACTTATTTAATCAAGTCTCTTGTTAGGATATTGATAGACATTTGAATATTCCTATAACGGTCAAGTTAGCAAAATATCTATAGAAATGGATCACTTATCACTCACTATAATAGTCATAAATATGTATATTCACTAATAACTACATGACACATATCTAGTCAATAACTAGAAATAAGTTTAAATGCATGACAAATAGTTTTCTCCATATATCAAGTTATCTTAATCAAATTATCTTGTGCTTATTTATAATTGAAAATAATAATACCCTTTTAGTTAGTTATGTTTACTACTTAATGAGTGAACTTGAGAGCATCTTATTTGTTTTCGTCATTAGCTTATCAATAGTTTAATGCTTTTTGACATCAAGCATTGTGTGGGTAACAAAATATTTTTTTATGGGCTTCTTATGTAGGACTGTGGTTTTTGAATGTATTTAAATTGTTATAGTTTAGTCCATGATATAAAATCGTAATAAGATAATTTTCATCAAAATAGGGTCTGATATTGCAGTGATTATGGAGTTCAATACATTTCTCGCTTTCAGGGAACCACAGAGCGACCGTGGTATGGTAAGGACTGTTCCAACGGGAATTCTTTGGTTGCTGTTAAACTGTTTGTGATAGACTTAATTTTGCATTGTCTTTTCAAGTAATCTTGTCTTTGTTTATGACATTGAAAGAATCCTTTGCAAGACATGTCCAGGGCAAAGTTTTGCTTTTGAGTAGTCTTGCACAGATATTATGTAAGTTTATTTATATTTAATGTACCTAAATAAGTAAAAGATCAATATTATCAAAATTTCTTATCTTTTGAGCATAACATCTGAATCATTATGATAGCACATTGAGTAAATGGGTGTTTTGTGCAGTTGAAGACATTTTAATATTACGAAATATGTATCACTGCCATCAAAAAAGCGCGTAGCATTTTCCTACTTACACATGGCAACAACTAAATGCTAGATAAGTACAGTTATTTTTATAAATTATGCTCTCACTTTTCTCGTATTCAGACAAAACATTAATTGCTATTATACTATTAATTAATAATAATTCTCCCCTGTGTAAAAACTAGATTTCCGTTACCAATATAAAGCCTAGAAACTAAAGGGTCGACCGACAACTTCAACGTATTTCATACAATACGTGTTTTGTATGAGAATCGGCCACTGCGAACGTCGAGCAGCGATACAATGCAAGCTCTCACAATGGCACGATGCTATCAAGTGCAGCAAGCACTCAATACCTCTCGAACCCGACGTATTTATCAGGGCTGAACTATGCAACAAGTACAAAACTACGGAAATTACAATTTACGTGTCGAAAATAGACAGTAAAGAAAATGATTATCGTAGCTTTCACGTCTTCCGTTTTAAGATGGCAACAGGTTGACATTACCTTGTACAAGGCCGTAACAACCGTCGAAGTTTACGTACACATTACTAGAGCTTCAAGCGAAGTTCAACAACTACTCTTTTGTTAGGAAATGCGTCATTAGTTGTATAAGCTTTTATTGTCGCAAAAATATGCTTTTTGGTGTAAACAATTCATAAACATCTATTTCTAAGTTGTATAGACTAAAAAAAAATAACGGTGTATTAATGTATTGCTTTATAAAATTGCTGATTCATAGTAATAAATCCTTGTTAGTGTTCTGACAAACCGACGCAGCTAGTGTCGATTGAGCTACAAGATGGCGACGTAGGGTGTGCAACAGCTAGGTGCCTATAGAATGTACTAGACTTACCCCCTCGGGCACGAGACGTAGCGACGGGGCGCCGAACTAATGAACCCCTCCAACAATACGATATACATTTTATTTCGTATTGCGTATCGCATTGTATTTTAGTGGAATATTGAATGTAATTTCCTATGCAAGCTACCTAGGTCCTTAAAAAGGTAAACAATCTTGGTGTGTCTTTTTTAATTAAAAATAGAATGCTACTATGAACCAAATTAAACAAAACGGTAAAACAAACAAACAATGATTGTCAAATCACATATGCCACGGATATTATTTCGTTAATTTATGTAATATTTTTGTATAAAAGGACACATCAATATTTTTACCCCTTTATAGTAACAAAAAATGGAGTTTTATTCGTATAATTGAGTCTTGTAGATAATAAGTATAACATTTAAGTTAGTTGCCAAATAGAAAGCTGAATTTAATTCTGGTGACGCTCCTAGTTAAGTCATGCACTATGATAGCAGCTAGCTGATTGATTGATTATATCTACATTTATAACTTTATCAACACGTTTCAGACAGGTCGTTGAACTATGTTCAGGCCGACAACAAAACTATGCAAACGCGATACCTAGACTGCTTAGATCATAAGTTACTTTTAATTAGATACACATAGCTGTAAGTAAAATAAGCGATCGAAAACACCCCATCTCTACTGTACGTAGTCTTATGAGACTGCATCCAGACGGCATGATTCGTACCCTAACTAAAAACACAATAAATAGATGTAGAAAGTAAATACTATAGATATAGGTACCAAGGGTACCTACCCTACACCTATAGTGGTGTAGGGCGCTGTCTGGCTAGGGTAGAGATGGGGTGCGGCGGTCCCCCCCTCGCGCCGGCCTGCGGTACTGCCTATAAATACAGAGTACCATGTCGCACCGGCACTGCCACGCGATCCGGCACGGTGTACACTACTCTCCTCCGAAATATAAAATCTGATTTTTTTTTAATGCTGAATCTATAGGCAAGTAGTAATTTCTATTCAATTGAAACTTCAAAAAATACTTTTTATCTTATCTTATTCATTTAATTGTAATTGTATTAGAAAAATATAATTATTTTATTATTGCAGATTTCAGAAACTCCTAAAATATTTCTGTTATTATTTCTATTGACTAATTAAAAAGTAAAATACTGCTAAAAATTATAAACTAAACTTATTTAATAATACATTTATTGTACTATTTCATGTTGCATATTACATATTGTACGGCATTAGAATGCAAAACGCGCTATAATGACGTGCAAAAAGTTAGTTTCCCCTTTGTCCTTCAAATTAGAATTTGATCGTTCGTGGTCAGGGGTGCCTAATAAGTTTATTAGGGAAGGGTGGCAGTCGCTCGCCGATCATTTTATACGGCTTAACAACTCTTTTGTCAAGTACACTAGGATTTTTTTTAACTTTAACAAAGGGTATTTTTGATATAGCTATTTGTTCAGTCTGAGTATAATTTACATACGATCTTCAGTAGTGAATGCATTCTATAGATTTTTGTCTGGAGATACTGGTCAAAGATACAGGCAGGTTGTATAAAAAGGAAGTGATATGACGTATGAAAAGGAATGATGTTACGAAGAGGAATAGCAGCGAAATTATTGGTTTTTGTTTGGTACGTGTTGTTGTATTCAATATTAAAAGATGGGTAGGGTCTTTTTACATACTTCAAAAAACATAAGATTAACATTGAACCCTTATTTGTTCTGTGTAATGGCTATAAACTTGTATTTTAAGGTAAAAAAGTCATTAGATTCGATTAGGTGAGGTACAAATCCAATGCGTCTGCATGAACTTCAAACAGTACCTCATTTCGTAGCATAGTCATCGAGTTTTCTCAGTATTCCCATTTGGTGAATACAACGAGGGATGTACGATCAAAATCATCAAGCGGAGCATAAAAAAATAACATTATTAACTTGCTTCTCGACGTATATTGCAAAATTAATCCAATTTAAGTATGTTTATACTAATGTTCATATTCTCATTGTCCGCAGGAGCTTGCCGTAGTCTTTGTACATGGCAATGGTGTCCGAAGCCAAGGTAAACGGCGGCGAGTTGGAGGTGACCAACGAGTTGCCTCCAGCACTCGCCGAGAAGCCCGCCGGCCTGCCACCCGGGAAGTACGCGCTCGTCGGCTGGGATATGGATACCACTGGGCGCAGGCTTATTGATGAGGTAAATACTAACAAAGCAATATCCTCTGCATGGATAGCCAAGACGTTAAGGTCACTATGGGGAATTTGAGATCCACAAATGCTTGTTCTTAGTCTGGTTCCTTTGTACGACCGGTAATTTGTTTTTAAATATCACCATAATAAATCATTTATTTGATGCCACTGGGAACCTTGAATAACTAATTTCTTCGAGTCGTTAGAGTGATTTTTGAAAACGAAAGAAAGTGTGAAAAGCCAATTCAGAAATAGAAAGTACTCGCTCATCGAAATATTAACCGAAAATCTGTCCTGTTACTCGAAATTGAATAATGAAAACAAATTTGGCAACCGTCCAAAGTTCTCTATATGAATGTCGGTATAACTTTTCGAATCATCACACGTATGATAAATTAACCGTTTGATCCAGCTAAATAAACTCGACACCTCTCGAAATATTTGAGGCTTTCACCCTCCCGGATTAATGAAATTTTATAATTATGAACACTGTTGTTTACATGTTGTATCCGTCATGCGGGGCTCATTCACTCTGTATCACCTGTTGCTAAGGTACCCGAATTATTTCGTGTGATTCAACAGGGATTTATTCTAGTTTTTTTTTTATCTTAGTAGTACCAAGTAGAATTCCATCAAGCCTCTTACTTTTGAAGTAGAATATTTAGAAGTGTCTAAGCAACTTAAGCTCATGCTTCATCAGCAACTTTTTGCCGCCGACCCATATAACATGCCGCTCGCGTGTGCGAATACTCTTACTAAGTACAAAGACAATTTCCCAGGATATATATTGCAGCTGTTTAACAGTGACAGTGCCACAGCAAAAAAAAAATCTCAAAGAACTTGAATCAATTTTGACCTGTAACATTTTGTTGTAGATCTGCCAGATCGCGGCGTATACGCCCAAGCAGTCGTACTCTCAGTACATAATGCCGTATGGCGACCTGAACCCAGGAGCGCGTCGCCGCCACAACGTTCGCGTCGTAACTGTAGGACGTTACCGCATGCTCAAAGACACTAATACTCATAAGGTGAGTTATTTGCTTAAAAAATGTTCTCCAACTCTTGGTTTAGGTTTTATTCCGCATAACCTGGAGCCATACATTTTTTTATTAGCGTCAGCCGTCGTAATTTTACGAAAGCTCGTTTTGCTGACTACGGCAAGCCAGCGAACATAATACAAACTATTGACTACCTAGATCGTTTTTGACTTCCGTAAACATTTCTATATTTTACATTTAAAATGAAAAACTATCTCGTTTATCAGTAAACAACTAAATAACAAAATCATACCATGCATATATTGATTTCGCGCATTTTCTACTCGCAGATATTGAAAACAAAGTCTGAGATATCCGCCCTGTCCGATTTTCTGGATTGGTTGGAGAAGGAGAAGGGAGACGGTAGTGTGATCCTCATTTACCATGAGCCGCGTCGTTTAAGTCCCACCATGCTTCTTGAAGCTCTTACCAGGTAAGCAATTCTTTTTGTATTGGTGCAGTTTGTCTGCCTCTAAACTTGACTTTAGAGTCACTATTACTGGTAACACTGTTCTATATAATTATATTCATTTGATGGCCATTAGTTGTTAGAGTTATATGTACTTTGAAGTTCCAAAAAGTTAAATTTTTACCCTACATGGCATGTTCTAGTTATTAATTACACAAAGCACTGAGATAAAAATACTTTCTTAGTAAACAATATACCAAATACTCTGCAATGTCAGAGAGGTAATAAATCTCGATTTTGTCTGCATCACCTGCAGAAAATATAGTTCGTATTATGGATATAAATTTTAATCGATTTCGTTGTGGCTGCATGAATGATGATTTTATGTTTAATACTCATGTAGAATAAGTCATCAAACACAAACAGGTTTATCCCCTTAATATTATGCGTAATGTTTATTTTAGCATATCACTAAATTTGTAAAGTAGGGAAATCCCCTTAGAACATAAACTTGGAATCATGCTAATGTTTGATAATTAAAGCGTCGTATGTAAATTCGATTCAACAGCTTATTTATGAAAATCTGGGGGATAAACAAAGCTACAAATGTTATTTATATCACAAATTTTGGTTATTAAAACTATTTTTTTTATTTCACCAGGTATAAGCTTCTGGACAGATTTAAATCCATAGTAGCTGGTTTCGCCGACAGCTATGCCTTAGCCGCTGACAAATGTAAGGCCACAGTGAAGTCTGTGTCTCTGCGAGTTTTGGCGCGTGTCCTGCTCGACGCTGATTCACTGTCCGTTGATAGCGCGTTGGAAAGGGCCACTGCTGCCTATAGAATTGTTGAACATCTTGCACAAGGTAATGTTGCTTAATATGGTTTGATTATCTTAGCTTGGATTGGAATAATCCTAAATTAATATTATGATAAGTTTTAATCTGTTAAAATGTGATAGTGAGCTGATATTATTTTTATGCAAGTTATTTTTGTGATTTACAAGTACTAGGTAGAAAAAGCTAACTTAATTTTTATCTAAAGTCATCGTAATTCTGAAGAGGTTTTTTTCACTTGATATCTTTATAGCCGTATCGCGTCAAATCACGAGGAATTCGAAATAGCAGCGTGTAAGTGCAAGTTTAAACTTATACATCCGTTTGGGGTACTGAAATATTCCGATAGGTGATTTTCTATTTTGACTCACAATAAGATGAAAACTTAAGGTGGTGATAATAATAAGTGTGTATGTGCAGGTGAGCAGCAGGAGGTGGGCGCGGGCGGCGAGGGCGCGGCGGCCAGCGCGGACATGGTGGAGACCGCGCGCGCCTGGGCCCGCCCCGTCCACACCGAGCTCGACGCACTCGCCACGCTCAAGAAGCTGCTCGAGAGGTGTACACCGCTCACTCAATACACAGGCCCCTATACCTCTACCTTATCTGTCTGAAATCACAGTGTCATGCTATCTCTATTAGATTATTGAGTGACCTAGTCATGAGGCAGAAGCATAGGCTATCTGCATATATTCTTTACGAAAGTCATCACTAGTTCGTGAATTTATCTTGTTATAATTGGTGTTTGAGTTTCCTACAAAACTGTAAGATTCCAATGGCTAACACGGCTATGCTTTCCCGCTTGCAGACAGAACACGTTCCGGCCGGTGTTCGCGCCGCTGCTGCGGTCCGCGCGGCCGGAGCGCAAGCGTGTGACCCAGCTGCGACGCCTGCTGGCCGACGCCGGCCTGCTCTACGACCAGCTCAAAGACGCCTGGCAGGAACACAAGCTGGCTGGTCAGTCCTTACACATGTATCGTTTTTTTCACCTGCCTCGACCGATCAAACTCGGCCTTTCATGTTGCACTGTACAACATTATTTTTTCTTCGTTGTCTTCTACTGTAGACCTTCGTAGATATGGTGTTGGACAGGTGACTTATTTTTAAATGTAGGATAGAAAAGAAAGTAATAAAGACCATTCAAGAAAGTTTGTTATAATATCAAAATCTGACTTAACAAATCCGAAGATGAGTTATACCTACAATTCGTCATACTTCACAGGTTTGGAGAAACAGCTGGGTTCACTGTCGGTGTCTGCTAAGGAGGAAGATATTAAAGAACTGATTGAGATATTTGACTGCCACTTCGACCCTGCCAAAGAGCCGAAAGGACCAAAACCTAGAATCCACAGGAATAAGAATAGAGTAAGTTTAACTGTTTGTTATATAGAGCTAATGTCTGAGAGAGAGTTTTAATTGTGTTAGTCTTTTATTTCTACAACTGTATTCAAGTTTCATGCTCTCTTTGTTACTGATATGTGCTAACGTCAAATATTTAAGTGTTCTTTGAGAATAAGGTGATTGCAGTAAATATATTGTATTGTGTATTGTTGCAGGCTGCGTCGTCGGCGGGCGAGACGGGAGAAGCAGAGGGTAGCACTAGCGAGTCTCAGAACAGCTCGCCACATAACTCACCTAATAAGACTAGCAACGGTTCGTAATGTTAATATTGTACTACATATTCACACAAATATCATGTAACTCTTTTTGGGTAGTCATTTATTTTTTACTTGTTTATTTTGTATTTCGACGAAGGAAGTCCCTAAGGAGTCTTCTCTCTAATGGTATGTGGAATTTACTTTTTACGACAGTTCTTAATAAGATTAAGTAGTACTTGTGAGTGTTTCTGTATGTTAGTAGTTGATGTTTAGTTCGTCTTTTTAGTTTTTTAGCTAAAAATGTAATGCATATGTGAGGAATATAATTTTCAACTTGTAGTTAACAGGTTGACGCTTCTTTTAGTTACCTGCAATTTATTTTTTTGTCAACTAGGAATTGGCAGTAATGATTGTCATTTGCTTCCAGATGTGGCGGCGGGTGATTCTAGTCAAAAAGTCGCGGCGCCGGAGCCTGTGGCTGCCAACTAAAGACCCACGGTCAACGTTCACAATTAATGCTTAGAATTTTCTACCATAGCAGTCGTTTAGTGTCGTAAGCAGCTCTCGTGTTAGCGACGATGCCACAAGGGCGGCATCTGTTCTTAAAGCGTATATTATTTGTTGGTCATCGGGCTTAAGTGGACTTTAAAGCGTAAGTAAGACAAGTGATGCAGGTCGCAGTATTGTTACATGTTAGTGTCGTATTGACATTTTATAAGATATATCAGACCTTGTCAGAGCCAGTCCACTATAAAATTATTTTGTTTTAACTATAAAGAAATATTTTAAATATATACGGCAGGTGGAGTCACACTACACACTGCCGATTATTCGAGTGCAATTTACCGTCGTGCAATTTTTTGTCTATTTACATGAAAATGCATCACATTTATTTACAAAGTACTTTGTGTATTAAAAACTTTTTGTTTTAAAAGTATTCAAGGGGTATAGGTATTCTATTTTATAACCGTCCTTACCCCGCGACGGTTTTATTTGAACCGTTTCGTCGCTAATTCGAAAGCAGTACATCAGAGCCATAGGGATGTGACAAAACATTTATTCGTATTATACAACTAGTTTTAAGTCTCCTTTGGAATTGAGAGATATTTGTTTTGCATGTAACGCAATGGACGAGTTATTTTCTTTGAAAACGCCCAATTTATTTTTCTCTTTTGCTTACGCATAAAGTTTTTTCTATATATAGATAATAATTGTAGATGAGTGCCTTAGCAACTCAGTGTATTAAGATAACATTTTTTATATCCCACATAATAATATTTGGTCTTACAACAACATTGTTGTTGGCGGTCCAATATAATACGCATATTTTATACTGTCGAGTTATTTTAAAATATTGCAATTATGTTACGCGGTAATGTCGAAAAACGTTTTATACATTTTTAAATAAAAAAAAGTATGAATAACAGTTTTAACAAATGCTTTGAATGGAGCAATATTTATTTTTAATTAGGTCCTTTGCGAATGCAATATTGTGGAATTTTGTACAATGAGGACTTATTGAGTACAATTTAGTACTTATTTTATTTATTCAAAGTTACATTTATTTATTTTGTGTGTGCAATCACAGGAACGGATGGACTGATATAAACATCCGATATTTTAAAAAATATATTTATTTTTTGTTTATTTCTTTTTGCGTTAGTTATGCTGGCTATTGCTGTAACAATTATTTGCTGACTCTATTACGTCACTTTTTCGTTTGCCATAGAACGTTTCGATTCTAAAATAAGTTTTTTTTGTTCACCATACAATAAGCAAAGTAATGGAAAAGTGTGTACCTATTAACTTACCTCTAATTTAGTTAGTTTTTAACATAGACTGTACATATAATTTAATTTCTTATTTTGTTCAGATCTCTAATAAATATGTAAGTCTATTTTGTGTTTTATTTGGTTTTTTTTTTGCGTAGATGTGTGGATGGAAAGAACATAAACATTTAACATTATTGTATCTTATGGTAAGGTTTAAAACTATTTTGTCATTCTATAATATACCAATTACTTGTAATATATACATCTTTTCTTAACTTCACCTATCATCCTCACCCTCTTATCCTCTATTTTCTAAAGCAATTCATGGCACCAATGTAAATACGCAATTAAATAAATTTATACTTTTTAATTATTTCTGCCTAATCAAACTTGTTGTACCTACCTAGACAATAAGTGAATGATGTGGTCGCCTGTAATTGGAGGCGCACACTAATATTGTACGCAAAAATGTTAATATGCATGTAATTGTGTAGCCTCTGTTGGCGATCCGATCCAATAAATAAATAAATAAATATACAGCATAATCTAAAGCATGGAGATTAATCTTTTGTAACGACTATTCATAAATGACAAAAATATTTTACTTCTTGATATACTATTTACTAATTAAGTAGCGTCTTGTGTTGTAAAGGAAGAAACGATGACGTGAATGTAAAATTCTTAGATATTGATTTCCGAGACATGGTTTTTAGGCAGAATTTCATTCTACAAAAATTACATTCACCTATCTTTTCGTTAATATTTACATAATAGTAATAACATTACATGCATTAGGTAGCTTATTACTTTATAAATGAAACAAAATTTAAAAGAATAATATTTATTTCATATTACAACTACATCTTGCTTTGTCCACCCCTCTGCCAAGTGTTCTCGCACTGCTCGGTCCAAAATAACCTGAAAATAGACCCATTATACAATTCCTGCTCAACTAAGATTATTATATTCTTTACTCAAACACTCAGCACATTTAAATTTGAACCTTATTGCTCTATATCATTTCTTTGATAAACTTACCTCAATATCTCTACACCCTTGCATGGCTCTGCTCAGGACCACATCAAAGTAATCCATATGTAGTCTGTGCGACATTTCTATTAGTCCTATACTACCTGTAACAGATAAATAAACTTGCGTTTAGAATAAGCTTTGCATCCATATTGTTAAAAGCTGCATATAGTTTTCAATAAGATATAAACACAAATGACATAGGATGGAAAATGATCGGTGTTTCTTATCAAATATGACTTCATCATTAGCAAAAACAACACCGCGTACGGTAAGCATCACTTGCGAGAAATGGTAGAAGATACAATACCGTTACACGTCTAAACGTTTTTAAGACGTATTTATCAAATTGTAGAACCAGCCTTAAGTTGCAGGGAGATCTCTTATGTCCTTTAAATTATTGCAAACTCGAAGCAGTGTAAAATTTAAGTCTTGATAAAAAAGACTGGCATGTCGGTCTCGTGGTTAGTGACCCTGACTGCTAAACCGAAGGTCGTGGGTTCAATTCCCACCCACTCCACCCAGACAAATGTTTGTGTTATGAGCACGATCATTTATTATGTGTCTGGGTGTTACTTATCCATAATACGCATATTTGTGGAATGTAGTATGTTTATCAGTTGTCTAGTACTTATGATACAAGCTTTGCTTCATTTGAGATTTGATGGAATTGTGTGAAAGTTGTGAATATATTATTAATACACCTACCAGTACTAGGCAAGCTAGCCACAGTGAGCACAACCCCACCGGCCGCTTCTTCCACATGGCCCACGTCTAGCAGTGGTTCGGGCTTGCCATTCCTCCACGCCATGGACGCAGAGCAGGCGCAGGCGTACGCGCGCAGCGGGATGCCGGCGTCGATGAGCGCGAGCGTCGCTGCGTTCACTGACGCACAGTAAGCGCCGCCGTCTGCCTAGAGAATTGATAAAACAATGTTAATATTGTACATTGTATTTAACAAAATTATGTACCAAAAATTCATAAAATGCGGAAAAGTAGTACAAAGTTTAAAGTTAGACAAACATACACAAATTGGTCAAACTGGAGGTAGGTACTTTAAAGCTGAAAAAATCCCAGTGGTAAAAAGATGAAGTATTATTGTCTGAGTGGTTATTAGTCACGACGCGAAAGCCACTGTGTGTGACTGTGACAACACGCTTTGAATGCCACAAATGCTTGTCCTGAATCGGGTTTTCTTGTCCATGTGAGTTCAATGTTAGTAAAACTCTCGCAACACAGGATAAAATACCTTGGAAGTATTAAAAAAAAAAAAAAAACACCTGTAGGTAGGAAATCTGATCATATTGAACTGGAATCTGGTCAAAAGACTAATCAGTATTTGATAGATGATCAGTAAGAAACTTCACTTTCCATGATTGATTCTGTTAAAAAGCGGGTATCTATTGTTTTAATGTGAAGCTCATCATTTTTACCTTAAAAATTTAAATGTATAGCTGTGTAGTAAATAGAGAAAAATACAATAGTAATACCTGTAATACTTCAACATAGATGTCAATCTGTGATCGTGGGTAGAGTTCAGTCTTGATGGCGGCTGTGAGAGCCTGTCTCAAGTGCATTGACATCTCCTGAGACTTGCGGTCACCACGAGGATGGTTCTTTCTTTCCCCTGAGAAAATTATCACAATTATTTTATTCAAAGGTGAACTACAATATGTGCTAAAATAAAAGTATTGAAAAATACATGATTTTGGTATCCTTTAATACAATTACACGTTAAATAAAGGAAGAACTGATCATTTTAATTCTTTACTGCTACACATTTTACTTTTAAACTGAGTTTTGAGACAAAAAGACACTCTCAAGTGTGTTTACCTTATGTTAAATACCTAGGCAAATGAGTATAGATTAGAATACAGAACTTGAATTATTAGTGGACTGATGCTATCAGTGCTATCACTTAAAATATTTAAACTTGTTTCGAATAAATAGCAATAAGCAACATATTTACCTGTGGAAAATGTGGCCATACTGTACTGGCAGTTAACAACAACTCCATCCTGCAGACTTTTTGATTTTGAGGCCTAAAAAGTAATTAATTAGACAATGTGAAACCCGATAGACTTAGTTAAATCCTAATTTGTTGTTTACTATTTTAGGCTGTTCTTTAATCTTTGTTATGGTGAATTACTTGAAGCAATAATGCTATTATAGTGAAAATACTTATGCCTTTATACATTTTTTATCCTAAACAGATTATATGAAATGTTACCTGGTGAGGTCCATAAACAGCGGCTAAAACTTTCGTGTTTCCTTGCTCCAAATAGGCACTTCCATCGGGTTGAGCAAATACCCCAAGTTTACACCGTATACGACGAAGCTCATTTGGCCTTCGTCCATCCAGACGCAGCCCTTGACTTGATAGCAAGTCTGGACCTGGCATTTTGTAAAACAATTATTTTTTCTGGTTTTAACCAAAACAAAGCATGTGTTTGATTTCAAAAACAGCACTTTCTTTAGATTGTCAATGCTTGACTGACACTTATTTGGCATTGACAGTATCCACATTCCGCTAATTCATTAATTGATCCAATTCCATTTAAAACTATTCAATGTGGAACTGGATCATAAAGTCCTGGCTCAAATTGGGACACCGTTTGAGAGTGTTTTTAATTTCCTGGAATAAGTCGTGAGATCTTTAAAGTTAATAAATTGATACATCCTGATTCATCGATTACCCCACATCCCTTAGATGTTTATTCATAGTAATCTGTGTATCTGATTAATTTTCTTGTGTTATCTGTTGTCAATGGCTGCTGGAGGTACTCTGTTGTGACTGCCAGTGAATACCTTTTAAATTGTTAAAAAGTGTTTAATATCAATTTATTTACTAAGAAGATATGTGACTAGTGCCCGTTGGTAAAAATTAGGTAAAACAATGCAATTTCGTTTGTGGATGTTGTTTCTCGCGCCTACTGACCGTTGTCTTGTCAATTGTCATCCCGGTGATGCGTGCGTGTGCATTACATTTGGACAAAAAATCGATCTAAATGATTACCAATTTCATTGTAATGTCGACATAATCGATAGCCTAATGTGTTGCTCAAACCTTCGTTGATTTAAAACAGTGATCGGTAGAAGTGATATATTAATTATTTATTGTTTATATTGATTGATGTCCTAAATAATTTGTGTATATTAAGGTAATACGTAATTGTTGCAGAGGTGACTAACCATAATGGACGTAGACGATTCGGCAGTTGACCTGAGTGTCAGGTGAGTTTATTATTAAACTTAATTTCATTGTTTACATTACTATTTTATCTGGAATTATGTAATTTTTTTAATGATGCAGGGCATTGCCTCCTGAGCTGAGTGAGTTGAGAGCTTTGACTGCCAGTGGGCTTACTATAACGCCTGCTCAGCCACCACCACATGTAAGTTATAAATATACTTATTCCCTTTACTGACCAAACCTTGTTTTCATCTAAAGAGATTCTATGAAATAATAATTCTTTGAATAGTATGAGAATTCAGCATTCCTTTCTTTGCTGTTGGTCTTAAAATGATAATTATAGCACGAATTTTAATTTTCTTAAATCTTCTTTGTTTTGTCCTATAACTGTAAATAAATGAATAGAAATCAAAAATTACAAAACAGTTGTAAAACAAGAAAATACAAGCATAATTAACAAATAAATAATGTTTACCCTTTCTTTTGCCTGCATCTGATAGATTGATAGGGTGAGTACAGTTTGCAACATTTATACCATTCATTTGTTTATTTATACAGTCAACCATATGTATATCATTGAAAACAATATCATTGAATAATCAACCTTATTTCTGTGCAGACATGTACTTATTCTAACTTCTTTGTTCCCAATAATGGTTGTTTGATATGTAACCTAATGTGGCCATTGTACATTCTATCATTTAAAACCTTAGTATGGAAATAACAAAATTTAAATAAAGACCACCAATTACTCATTAGAAGTATGATATTATGGTTCAAGTTTTACTGGTTTGGTTGACTGCGTGTGAAACTAATATGAAGCCACTAATTGTATGGTTTAATAAAGAATTGATTATTATAATCATTCTGATTTCCTTTGTTAACAAAATCATAATATTGTGTTAGTAAACAGTTGTAACTGGTCATATGAGATTTGTGTGTTATTGATATTCAAATATCAATAGTTTTATTTGTAGAAATGTTGAGATAGATAACACTACTGGTGGGGTCAATAAATCTTTGAGTTTCATTCCTGAACAATGAAACTGAAAAATATACTGTGTACATTTGATTAAAACTTCCAAAACTGTCTATCTGAAACTATTTCAAATGTGGCCTAACTTTAAAACATTAGGCAATATGTTGTTTGAATAACACAGTTGTTTATATCTGTTCCTGCATTCATAAATATAGCATTATGATAAAGATAAACAATAGTTATAAGTGAACATGTATTTTTTACAATCTCTATAAATGGACCCAATTCATATTTTTAATATCACTTCAGTTCAAAGTAGTGAACAACATACTTTGAAATATTCCTCAATTTTAAGCACAACAAAATTAGATATAGGACCAACTTAAAAATAATATATGGCGCTACTTCTTGCATGCCAGTGAACAGCAGTGAACATAGATTATAAATTTATCAAATTACAACAGTCACCTTTGATGTGACTGGCTGTTAACTGTGTATTTAGCACTGAGGGTCTAGCACCACATCTTAAAGTAATACTATTATGGCTGTGTGTGTAAAGATGACACAGTACAGTATAGAATGGCATCTCTCTTTTACACCATATTCTTACTTGTCAGATGTAATAGTAGGCCCCGTGAAGAGATATTAAAAGTGTGACTTGTGTTAAGTTTTAACATGTTACCATGGCACAAGCCTTTATGAGAATACCAGGAACAGATTTAAACATCTAATATAACATTAAGAGTGCAACTTATGGTTATCTATGATGTTACTCAGGTACAACAACTCAGGATTGTGAGTAGATTGCTTGATATTAGTAATGAATAGATTATTTTATATTGAAATATATACTAATAATTATTTGTTCTATAAAAGCTACATTGCCTATAGCTCGTAGAGTTTGAGATTTGTTTGTTTCAATGCATACAAGTAACTTATCAAATAAAAAACAAAGTGTTTGTTAATTTACATTTGTGTACTTCTGTGTAGAGTGTCACACATAAAATATTTGTTGAATTTTAATGTATGAGAAAATGACATTATTTTAGTATTGATCTATTAATAAAAAAAATACAGAAACATTGAAACAAACAACTCTAAAGTATGACAAATTGATTTGCTTTATAAAATATTTCAAATTTCTATTTTTCAAGTATACTTAGAGGTTTTTTTTTCAAGCATGTAGACATAAGTTCCGTATATTGACATGTGTACTGCGCAGGGTTCGAGCGGCAAGCGGGTGCTGCGCCCCCGTTCCGAACAGCGTAGCTATGCGGAGAGCCCGGACATCGTGCTGCTGCCCGCCGCGCCGCCGCATCGGAAGCCGTCTATGTCCACACCAGCGCCATTTACTGGTGAGTATTCTTATACCTAAGCCAGTATCTACTCAGTTAGCTAATGAAGTCTATCATTGTAAGGTTAGCAATTGATTGATTATTAAGACTAGGGGCTACCTCTACCTCTTATGGTAAGATTGTCGCGGTTGCGGAAGCGTGACAGCGCACTAGTCGTTCCGCGTCTGAAATAATTATTGGGAAATCTCAAAACTAAGCTGTTTTTTGATAGATATTCAAATCACATCATCAGCTTGAAAAAAAGCTGTGCGAACATCGTTATTCGTGTTTCGGTCATTTGCGGTATGACTTAAAGCACAAACGCATGGGACAGTAGTTTGCCCAGCTAGTTCGCGTACTCGCTAGCTGGACTGCAATTTAACGCCTTCAAATGATATAACTACACAAACTATACATTGTAATAGTTTCATTAGTGTCCGGGCAACTTAATTCTTTACAGTTTAGATAGTTTAATAAGGAGTTTTTATGTCAACATCATAATTTTAGGTCACAGGTAGATCAAGTTAAGCCAACCATGTCAAGAAAGATACTACACATGTCAATAATTTTATTTATGGAGACTAGCATAACAAAAATAATTATGATTTAAATGTAATCTATATACATATTAAACGCTGTATCTCTGATCGTATTACTTCATTCATGTTTGTAATGATAACGACTCGTCGGACTAGTAGGGCAGGCAATCTTAGCACGTGAGCTTAGATAAGAGAATATTGTGTCTTAAGATATAATGTATTTAGCTATACACATTAATATTGTGACGCAGTTTCTACACAATCCAATTTACCTAAAAATGGTGGTACTAATGTAATGATACGGCCATTTTAGAGTTAACCTGGGTATTGTAATAAATTGGCAGCTTTTTTTCGTATGTAACACCTGGTACCAGAGTTTAAGGCTTCCAAAACGTGTGACCTGGTTTTAAACAACCTTGAAAAAGTCACACTATGTTTTCCAAATACCCGAAGGGAAGAACCCGTGAGGGGGTTCACATGCACACAGACGCGAAGACTCAGGATTAACCATTCATGGACCGAATCGAAACCGATCGAACCCGCGACTCGTCTCGTTCGGTGGGTTTGGCTTGGTGACCTCAACCACTCGGCTATCCGTGCAGTCAATAACCAGAACCGTAATTTCTTAACCACGATATTCTCTACACAGATGTGAGCAGCAAACTAAACTCTGGCGGTGTGAACGTATCAATAACGCCGAGTACTCTGCCGGCGCCGGCGCCCGAGTCCCCACGAGACCCGCGCGACGATGAAGACTCTGAAGAAGACGAGAATGAACCGCCACTGCCTATACCGGGGCATAGGGTAAGCTTTAATTTTATAGTAGTTGTTGCTGTAACACTGTGATGACTAGACGTGATTAGGGTTGATGAGTAAGAAAGAGACGCTACGAGTATTCTGTCTCTGTTTGTGATTGCGATAAGTTATATTCACAGCTCTATGGGTTGAGTATTATGGGTGAGTAGTCGGGTCAGTCTAGATGCCGTGGGTAGATTCTGTACGTAGAATCAGGTCAATTCGATGCGACAATTATGGGGTTGAAGTCCATCGTTCAAAGTATTAGATTCAGAGACACAACAGATTATCAATTCAAATTCAAATAAGTCATTTTTACATAGAAAGTATACAGCTATTATACGTATATATGTATATGTTAAATTAGACATAATTTAAGATTCTTAAGTTATCGGCTGGTGAAATATGAAAATGTGTTACTAATTCATTAATTGCATGTATCTTATCCATAAAACGGATAACCTAAAACAGTTTCCTAAGGCGTTCAGAAATAAAAGTGCGATATACCGAGAATATACTAATTTCAATTTACTAACCACAAAGAAGTTAAAAAAAAAGACGAGAGCATTATTAACATGTATGTAAATGCGTTGTTCGTTTATTTTATAATACAGATACTTGATGGTCACATAAAACAAGAGTAGGTAAATAAGTATGTAGGTCAATTGATTTGATATTTAATCGAACCCATTAATTTACCAAACTGCTCGATCTATACAATACTCATTGTCTGTTTACTTATTACACGTGAAATACAGACAATCGAATATTTATATACTAGAAACGACAAGCAATTGTCACGGGTTGCATTAATATGATATAACGGATCGATTTCGGTCATAATACATAAAGTTCAAATATACACCTTATGAACTTGAAACTACAAGTCATTTTAGGTTATTCGCTTTCGAGTTAAAAAATGAATTAAAACGTAAATGCGTCATTCAGTTTAATAGAATAGGTATCGTGAGAGACAATACACAAAAAGCATCGATTAACAGCTGTGAACTTCTATAGTATTCGTGATTTTGAAGATATTGCTTGTGTTTGTGCTAATCTTTCAAAATATTTATTTGACATTAATAATCATTTAATATTAATCAGTTTTAAGTTAGGTGACCTATTTTCTTAGTTCGTTGTTTTTTATAGTGCTGCAGTTTAACGACAATATGCGATGAGCTTATATCTGATTGCTAATTATCTTCCTTCCGAACGTATCTTTACTACTTCTAATATTGGGAACTTAAATAGCCGAGTATCAAAGAATTATTTTGATTGATATACAAAAAGTAAACTTATTTATCGACTTGTCTATATAAACGTTCAACTGGGAAAAAAACAATTTACAAAACCATAATTTATACTTTACTCCATTTAGAGTGTCGTTTTGCCCTAAAACTGTAAAAAATCACGACTAAAAATTAATATAAAACAAAAATAAAGATAACCAAATCCAATTTACCACTGAAATAAATCCTCAGTTATTTATTTAACCTGTCTTTGTATAAAAAAAAACCACCAAGGTTGTTTACCTTTTAAGACAAATTCTAAATAACCATCTACAACATAACTAACCCTGTATTATCTGTAACTCAGGAGCTATCTAGTGCTGAGATATGGGAACGCGAGCGTCGACTTCGCACGCTGCGTGAGAAGCTGCGCGCTGAGGAGACACGGCTTGTGTTGCTGAGGAAGCTGAGGCAGTCGCAGCAGGCCACAGGACTGCCGCCCGCTAAGGTAAAGTGTTATGTTTAAGTAATAAATAAGCTGCACTTATAGCAGAGTGGTTGAGGTCACAACACCAAACCCACTGTGCTCGACTAGTCGCTAATTCTATCCCCGCGTAGGAAAAGCATTAGTGTGATCCACGAATGCTTGTTCTGAATCTGGGTGTCTTGATGCATGTGATTTGCATGTTTGTAAAACCCGCCGCGACACAAGGATTAAATTTGTGTTAGTAAAAAAATATGTAACAATTGATTTAAAAATAAATTCTTTGATTACATGTGTCCGAAGTCCGAACTGATAATAAATCTTAACTAAGTGCGTGTGTGTTCCTCTTTGCCATATCAGACAGCATCACAACGCAACGCACAGATGGGACACCCTTACAGTGAACAGATGTTAATAGTTTATTTCCCTGTCAGGACACGTCGACGGGCACAGCGCTGGCGGGCAGCGGCTGCGTGGTCCCGCCCGGAGTCACCGTCACACCCGCTCCTCCGCCCGCACACCAGCAGGCTAAGGTACACACAACAAAACCTAGAACTAATTATTTAACCTTCATGCGAAGCTAAATATTAACATATGTTTGGCGTTACGAAGCCCTCGTGCACGCTAACTTATTATGCGTTCCGCGGGGATCGGTGGGGGTAGCAGGTGTAGAGGTCGCCAGCCAACGGTCTCTTGCGGTGTGTTGTGTCCAGTCTGCACACGGTGAATTTGCTGCAAACACACCCAAAGTTGATACAAATGCTAAGCCTTTGCAACAGCAGTGCAGCGCCGCAGTGTTGCTGACCCGCTACAAGAACGCGCACCAAGTTTCGGGGAGACCCGCAAGTCTCATTATACACGTTACTTTATTTAATTATCACACTAATCTACAGGTTACTTAACCTAATGCGGTAGCTAGGACTAAACAAAGGTCTAAGTATTTATGTGAACTAGGGTTTCAAAAATTGCATTATTATGCACATAGTTGTAGGTCTAAATTCCAGCAAGTGTTTTATATGTAATTTTCTGATAATTCTGATATGCATAGGCAATAAGTTAGCCTGATACACATGCCCATCATTGCTCCTCCTGGAATGAAATCCTTACTATTTACGATTGCCATGTTTCAAATTTCTGTCTTTCCGCGATATGCACTAACATATATACGTTTGTAGCGCACAAACAACAGCAGCGCGACAGCGGCGGCCAGCTCGACGAGCTCGTCCCGCCGCACGTCCAGCCTGCCCGGCGGCGCCACGCTCACGCCTGGACCTTATCGCTCGCAGGTACCAACTAAATGTCATTTATACTAATTAGGCTACTAAGTAGCGCTTTTTAAAGGTCAAATTACATTGGACAGCACCCAGCTTAGCCCATCATTCATTGCATCAAGCTCTCCAGCCGTATGTCTATCAGTCTGATTCAATTTCAGTTTGAATGTATTGTATTTACCAAGTAACAGAAAAAGGAAATTTAAAAGTATAGTTTTTTAAAAATATTAAGAAAATTGTACAAGCACAACATCATTATGCATCGTTGTCGGTGACGAAATGGAGCTTATTAATACCAAATAAGTGATACCCGAAAAACAGTCGTGACAATTTGATAGATCTCCCTATGCAAATACATAACAAAAACCGATGATTTATATGTGCATGTAATATCAAATATAATTATTTATAACAGTCATCTACGAGCGGTGGAGCGAGCATAACTCCATCAGTGACCATCACACCGGCGCCGCCGCCTGCCTCGCAACATGCATCCTCTAATAAGGTATCAACATATTATATACTGACTGGTCTAAACATAATAATTGAATACAATTATGAATTTCATCATTTTTTCTCTTTGGAACAGCTTTCGTTTCGAATAATTTAATAGAATCCTTTGAAACGTAAACAGTAAAAGTAGCGGTACTCGCAAATCGTATTTAGCTACATAAATGCCCTGTTAAGGGGAATACATATTTAATTCTGCATTCCTCTTAACAGTGACAGTGTAACACCTAAATGTGATATTAAACTAAATCTCGTATGTGAATACGAAAATAAGAGAGAAACCAATCATTTTCTCTAATTTAATATCTGTAGTAATAGAAAACGTAAGGGTTTTTGATTAGCAATTTGAAGTCTTTCATCTAAGGCTCTGTACACATAACCTTATACTTACGATTGTACATTGCAAGCCGTCTCAGGACAACTCTTCGGTAACGAGTAGCACGAGCGATGCAGTGAGTATGGAAATGTGATGTCATTTCACTATTATTGCATTCTTATATTTTATTTTCTTTTATTTCTATTTGGGGATCAGTTTTTGTATTGTTGTGCCATTTATGTACTTCTATTGTTTTAAATTGATAATGGTGTAATCAATAACCTTTCAATGATTATCTCTAGAAATTACGTTTTGGGATTTGGGATTCATTTTTACCAAGATACTATAGTAATCTTACACCAATTTTATTTTTGAGAAGAGTAATACATAATATACAATATAAAAAAAAGAATTGTGGCTCATACAAAAACTGACCCCAAGATGTAAATATTAAAGTAAAATATAGAGCTTTGCGACCCTTGCGCTATTTAATAATCAGATAGTCAAAGCGTACCGGTTGTACCCAAAAAGAGCACTACTGGAAAACTTTTTGAAAGCAAATAACGTCTGTAGCCGGAAGTCAATACCGAATTTTGGAGGGCAAGAAATATGCTTGCTAGTCTTGATGTACATAGTCACATGTCCTGACAATACAGCATTCCTATTATCCTGGGGATATTCTCAATAACTTCCCCTACTCATATCGAACCCTTACCTGACCGCACTAAAATATCAGTTTAAAAGTAACACTATAAGCCCCTTTTTCACCTGAAATATGAAACAACTGGCTATTTCTATACTAGACATAACTCCACTGGTTTTTGGCAGCAACCACTTGAAAAAATCGATTCTACAAATAAAAGAATATTGTCGTACTAATAAAGACCTCCCCTTCAACACCTACAAATGCTTTCTCTCATACAGTATATTGTGTTATAGGCCAGCTCGCGTAGTTCTGAGGACACCCAGACCCCCGCCCAGCGCCAGGCCGCCGCTAAGCTGGCGCTGCGTAAACAACTCGAGAAGACCTTACTGCAGGTGTGTACCTATTTATTTTAACTATTTTTATTTGTTACTAATTGTTTATGCAAGGTTTTGACTTGTGTGTGTCGAATTTTACCTAATTCTGTTGAATTGCTAATGTTTTGTGAGCATAAAGCAGAGTTATAAATTGAAATTGACAACATCCCTTTCCCGATCTTAGACTATAGAAGGAAAAAATTGTCAATGATTATTACGAACGAGACGGGGCAGTGGTTGTTGACTAATATAAGTGTGAACACTTCTATATAATTTTTGTTTACTTTGTTTTAATATTACTTTCCAAATAAAGGATTGTTATTTGTAATTTTTTGCACCGATCGTCGTAGATCGATCTACACGGGTTAAATATATTCAACTGGCGATATTTTCCTTAACTTTTGTCTAATACAAGTTGAATACAAAATTGAAACATACTTTAATATCCAATCTAGACCCCGAAAAACTTGGGTTTGGACATTGGATGAAAGACTTCATATATTCAGTGTCTTAAGTCGAGCTATTTAATATTATGTAAATGTGAATAGGAAAATATCGTCACTTCAAGCGTTGTGTGACCCCAGCTGTGTATATCCCGTGTTTGGTTGCACGCGCGTACCATAGTCCGACACTCGTTCCTCTTGCTTCTTTCACATCCATGCATCTTTTCATACATGCGCTCCGGTGCGAGTACTCCGCGTCTGACCTTTTGAAGGACATCACCGACAAGGTTAGTGTAAGTCCTTCGAGGGCCCCCACCCTTTTGTTCGTGTCTATCATTACTTAGTACTACATGAAAACATCGAAACGTTATTCAGTTATGTTATAATTAAGATAATGATCCTAATATTTCGGATAATGAACTTGCATCCAAATCAAAAGATGCATGATTGTAAAAGATAGATACGTTACTTGAGATCGTAGCATGTTGTTTAATGGAACACGATTTTTACTTTGTAGGTGTTTAATCGTTCTGTAGACATTATGAGGCAAATAGTTTATGAAGTCAAACGCATAATGAAATTTTTATAAAAAAATTGTATGACTTGAAAATTCTTGCAAGAAATTTGCTAAGAAGAATTATTAGTCGTAATGCTCCCTAAAACCTACAAATCACGTGCTGCGATTCTTATAGAGCGTTTAATTGTAAAACAATACTAATATGAAACTAAATGTGCTTAAAATAAGGTTTAAATCTGTCCAACACTGGACAAGTGTTCAAGAACATTAATATAATAAGCCCATTCCTCTATAGATCCCTCCGCCCAAACCGCCGCCACCAGAAATGAACTTCATCCCGTCTCCGAGCAACACCGACTTCGTGTACCTGGTGGGGCTCGAGCATGTCGTCGACTACCTCACGAACGAGGATCGGTGAGTTAATGTATCATATCAAAGCTGTTTATTATACTATTTTATGTATAATTTACTTTTATAAGGCATTTGGTCGTGTACGTCGTGATGACGAGGAGAGTAGACAGAATTGCACAATATCTCGCTATTACTTATAGCAATTGTTCGATAATCATATGAAAATAAAATCAATTTTAGGAAAAAATATTTTACGAGGCTGCCAGGCTGTGTGGATTTACCATTGTTTGGAGTTCTTAAATTGATCGTATAATAGGCTAGTTTGCCACTATTTTTATTATTTGATAGAACGGTTCATTACGATTATATCACACCATAAAAAAATATTAAATTATTTGAGCACCTTTCCTAATATATTTTGTATTTAATATAAATATATTTTCGCTATGCAATGTCTATTAATTATCTGTGCCGTGACGTGACTATTCTTGTAAACAATACGCGTGACTATCATAACCTTTTTATCGGAATTAAAAACCAACTATACCGGAGTCACCTCATATATTTCGACTCGCGACCCCGCCTTATGTATAACCCCTATGCAAAGGTGCTAGGCGATTCGATTCGTCATGGATCTATAAAATATAAGCGTGTGGGTTCCTCGCTACATGAGCCTGTGTGTGTGCAGCATGCCCCGCTCGTCGGTGCCTGCGCTGTGCGCGCAGTGCGGCTGCGACTTCACGCCGGTGTGGCGCTGGGAGCGCGGCGGGGGCGCGGCCGCGCGGCGCCTCGACGCCACGTTCGCGCCCGCGCCGCCGCCGCCCGCCGCCAGGAGGCTCTGCGAGCTCTGCGTCAGCGGGAACGTCAAGCGAGCGCTCAAGGTAACACACCACCACTTATGTAGTTACGTGTAAAATGTATATCCATTAGAATTATTTGCTTTTGTATCATTACATTACGTTTGTTATTGAAAATTTGTTACTACAACACTCTGAACACGTTTTTGAATGATTTAAGAAAACATTTAAATAAACCTATTTTACCACAAACGTCAGCAAGGCGTAGCGTAGCATTCCTATACTAGGGCTGTGAGTATATGGTATTCTCTCCCTCCAGGCGGAGCACACGGCGCGGCTGAAGACGGCGTTCGTCCGCGCGCTGCAGCAGGAGCAGGAGATCGAGCGGCGCCTGGCCGCGCCCGCCGCGTCGCCGCCGCCCGCCGCGCACCACGCCGCGCCCAACCCGCCGCCCGCGCACTCGCACGCGCACCGCCCGCTGCAGGTACAGCTAGCACAGGAGGCCGCGCGCTGTGCAGGACCAGGAGATCTAACCTCACATATTTTCTTTCAGTTTAAACCTCCAGGACAACTCTGCCGTCGAAACTAAGAATACAGTAGTCGACATTTTTCAGATTTTCTTTTATCTCCAGAAATAGCATCCTAGAAAAAAAAAATTCATAAAGAAATCACTCGAATGATTTCCGCCGTATTTGCATTAAAACTGCGTAAAATGCGTTTATCTCGAAATCGGCATTTTACTATTATTGCATTCTAAAGCGCGCTCTACATTCGCGGCACGAAAGGCCGCGAAAGCCGCAAAAAGCGTGTGTAGATGGATTCGCGCGCACGCTTCGCGCCGTTCCCCGTTCATTGCGAGGAACGGCGTGAATTCACAGCAAAAATCGCGCGCGAGTGTAGAGCCCGCTTAATTTAGACGGGTGAATTAGAGTTTGTTGTTGTTCTCACAGATATCGTCGTCTCGCGGCTCGTCCCGCGGCGGCTCGGCGGCGTCCCCGGCGCCCGGCAAGGGCTCCGAGCGCAGTACCGCCGCGCCCCCCGCCCCGCCCGCACCGCCCGCGCCCAGGTACACTCACTGCGCGACACATACAAACATACATAATTCTCGTAACAACATTTTTTTACCTTCCACTGAATCGAAATATTGATTCAATCAGTCCAGAATTTATATAAAGATGCTATTATATGCGTTACAGGACAATGACGTCATCAGAATCGCTTCGCAGTCACCACTCGGATCGCTCGAGAGAAACCAGTGAGGTGCCCGCCAAGAAAGGCAAAGGTAAGTTAATAATAATTCCTATATGAAACTAGCTTTTTACCTAATGGCAGTGGCGTAGCTAGGGGGGGGGGGGCGGACCGCCCCGGGCGCCACTATCAGGAGGGCGGCAAATTATCATGAAAAATTTAGATGTTCCGCGCGCGAAGGAAACATAAACAAACAGGTTTCCTAGTTTGGGCGCCAAGGTGTGAATCCGCCCCGGGCGACGGTGACCCAAGCTACGCCACGGCCTAATGGTCTTACTTACATTATAAACTGTTGTCATGCTTGCGAATAAACTGTACTTCTTGTTTCTAGGGTCATCATCAAGCAGCACCAGTCAAAACAGTAGCAGCAGTAAGCAACATCAGGTAATATATCAATTTTGATCCAGCTTGAAAGATAGGATAGCTCGATATACTTTCTTTTTATATTTTTGTCTGTATTTTAGTCGACTATACCGCGACGTACGAAGTCCGCGGGCAAAAGCTAGTAATGTTATTTATGTGATCTTCATGTATGTACTCAGCAGCTGGCAGCAGCAGCGGCGGCTCAGATGGCCTTCGAGCAACACAGCGCGGCCGCCATGCAGGCGCTACAACACCAACTGTTGCGAGGTAGTCGTCTCATGTCGCTACATATTGAACTTACACTAATCACATCTTTTATAGACTCGACACGGCCATTTGGGCACAAACTAGGCAGAATTATGGTAACCTTAAATATATTGATGAAACAACATGAATGGGTATGGTAAAATAGTCATTTGTAGTGCCTAGTAATATATTCCTCTTTATTTTTATTTAAAAATACTTTTTAGACGCCTCTTTTCTTAAAGGAACAATTCCTTTAAGAAAAAAATAAGGCTAATAAATAATATTTGTCACATCGGTAGTAGAATAAAGGAAAGCAGTAATGTGCATGGCAACTTTGTTTGATTATGTAAACCGAGATTTATTATTGTTATATTCCTATTACACTATTAATTAATTAGTAAAACATTATAACGCTTTAGCTCACGACCTGGACTAGCCGTTAACATGAAAATGTTTATTTTATAAAGCTTTTAGTGCGTTAGTTAAACCCCGCCATATTATTATATTCTGCATATGTAACGGCTGTCCCCCGCAGGCCTGAGCGGCGCGGGCGGCAGTAGCGGCATGTCCCCCGCGGCGGCGGCGGCCGCCATGATGCAGTTCTCTCCGCTCATATACACCTACCAGCTGGCCATGGCGCAGGCCTCCGCGCTAGGTAAGCGTTGTACGTATTACACCAACACCATACCTTATTATACCTTAGCTTATATAGGCTTAGCCCAACACTTACCGAACTTCATAACAGAGGATTAAGTATAACAAATTTACATTTTCACCTATTTCTTAAAGAAATTGTACAGTATTTCAAGTACGTACAGTAGTTTTATGGAAACGGAAATGCGGTGATACAAGTGCTTTTAGTGACGTGAGTTAAATATTTATTTAATTATTAACTCACCAATTTTAGAGAACGAAGAGTACCAACAGAGTTAATTTAATTTATGAAACAATATTATGATTGCTTCAAGTAAATTGAAGCGTTAGTGTTGAGCTAAGCTAAATATTTTATTTTATTTTATAGTTTAGACATTTATTTATACTGTTTATATTTCGTTATGCTGTGTCTAGAAAAAATCCAATGGCGACAGTTTATATTGTGCTTATAGTTTTATACCATGTAATCTCCTTGCCATAAAATTGAGTAAGATTTTTATTTCCCTTTGGATAATAAGAAAGCAGAAGCAGCCAGTGATTTTGCAAATAATGTTTACTATATTTTCATGAATGCCGAAACATTTATATCAATGTCAACCTTGCTTTACTCATCCCAGTAATAAGTGTCGCTTATGTATTTTAATTTCAACAACTCTTTACTGTGAATTTTACTTGCTGATTATTTTTTGTTACTATACTGACACAAACAAAACACAGCGACATTTAATATGTAAGATTACTTAAGTAAAGGGGTAAGAATAATTAAACATGCACAATTGTGTGAAACTGGTCAATACATAACACAGTGTTATTAACACTCGTTTCGCTATCACTTGTCACAAATAGTGATATTGGAGTATATTCCGTTAATGATTAGTTTAATAATAGATCTTTGAAGGCGTTGCTATATATATGTATATAGTTATATATGTTTGTTCTGGTTACGGCTTCTAAAGTATCGCCAATAGTCTAGACAAGCAGTCATGGATTCCGATAAGACAACTTACTGGACACCAGCTTGGCATAACAACATGGATCTAAATATACAGTTCTAACCAATAATAAAGTGTCGAACTAACATAATTGTCGGAGTGGTTATGGCGTAGCGTAGTAGAGCATAGTTCTGCTCATGTGGGTACGTTGCAGCGGGCAAGGGCGGCGGCTCGGCGGGCGGCGGCGCGGCCATGGCCGAGATGCAGCGCGTGGCCGAGGCCCAGCGACAGTACCTGCTCGACATGATCCCCGGACAGCATCCCAGGAACCCCTGGACCAAGAACTAAGGTATCACCACATTATACCCGACATTATTTAATAACAATGAGTCTTATTTCACTTGAAATATGTAGGAAATTGTATCATTCAAAAGCTATTTGTTTTATTGCATAAATACTCTTAAAATTAAACAGAAATAACAGTGTTCCACAGTCACTTACTATGGAACAATGTTACGTAACATAGCGAAGACCATTCGAAGAGTACGAAGACCAATCGAATGGAAGGCCGCCTATTTTATAACTGGTAAATAAATGGAACATCTATTTCAATATAATTTATTTGTTTTCAGTTGTGAGGAGATAACATGAATTTCAAATGACAGTCGTGGCAAGGGCAGTGATTATCGTAACAATAACAGAACGTATTATACAATCATACGTTAAACATTACAAGAGTATTCGGAAAAAGGAGTGACTTTATTAATTGACATTAGCCAAAGCATTAACATGCTGTACGAAGCTAAAATTATTGGATTTTTTAAATTATATATTATTTTAAACATGTGTTCACTTTTGATCGCCACACTTATATTGATTAAACACCATTCATCATTTTAATGTACGTAAGAAAAAAACATACCTAAAATAAATAAAAGTAATTGTTCGGCAAAACAAAGAAACGACAATAAGTCTTTTTGGATATTGTAATGAAATAAATATTCTATGTTATGAACTATTCATATACAAGTCAGTCTTGTTAATTTATCTACGGTCAAAATTCGAAGCAATTTGAAGATTGGACACTTTGGACAGTAGTTATTGTGTAACAATCTCTAATAACAGCCTGTAATATAGGAGAAGATAAATTTGTAGCAGTTCTATCTAATTATATTTGAAAATTCGTGGCGATCAAATGGCTTTATCTACCTATAAATGTTTGGTCGAAGAACGTTCGCAATGTTTCGCAAACGCTAGATTAACACATTCTTACAGAATTACACGGCGGCGAAGAATGCATTTCTAAGAAATCTATAGAATAATTAGGATAATTAATATTAAGAATAATTTTTCAACGTTTAACAAGTCGATGCACAAGATTTTAAATACGTAAATGGATTAGATTAGGTTATATCAAACTACAGTTTTTGTGCTAACTGAACACTGAGATCTCGATAGTCGGCATTGCTGGGCAAAACGCTAGAAATGTATTAAACTGGCAGGGTCACAAACCTAAGAATGACTGGGCACAACTCGAACAAAACAGTAATAATTAAAGGAAAATCAACACAAAATATTAAGCTCCAGTAGGTGTCGCTATCTGTTTGACAAACAATATTGATCTGTAAACCCTAAACAGAAGATAAAATAACTTATTGATTAGGTACTCTGTTTGGTTCGCATTAATATCGGGTTGCGCCAACTCATTCGATTGAATGTAATTGAGATTATCATTAGCATTCGCAGTTTTTAATTTAAGCACAATAATGTAAGTGAAAATGATTTGATTCATATTTATACACAATAATATGTTTATTTTAACGCACTTTATATCGGATTCATAATATTTTTATTTTATGTATATTTTTTAATGACACATTTTGTTTTCATTACGTTGTCTGGTATTGAATGTATTGTAATTTTGGCCAGCAATGTCCTTGAAGCTAGCACTCTGAAGGGAACGGTAAATGTGTGGAATGTCTAGATAATAAGAATGATTCGATCATTTATATGACGTGTTTTTAAACTAGCCTACAAATAAATGGATATGCTAAGTAATTTATGAAGTTTTATTTAATTTTGCCTTTAGTAAGTGTAAGAACTTCCGCAGTATGCAAGTCCATAGTATAATATATAGTCTGGTTGGAATTGACCCCTCTATTGTAATGTATAGTTTACTTACAGCTAACATATTGGAAATTTTCGATTACTAGTTATTTTGCCTGTTTGTCGTTAAAACAGTTAAACAGTCATTTTCATTTTCACACCAACCCAAGCGCCCTTTTCGGCCGTAGGTATAAATATTTAAAATACGCCAAAGTCGGGCTACCGTTCGGTTGAATAATCCGGAACTAATATGGCTTACCTACTAGAAGCTGGAACGACTCTCCAAACCGTCGGTTTCGAATATACTTATCCCATTATTTGTACTCCAAGAACGCGTCGACACACGATTAAACTACTCCTCGCACGGGCACCACTAAGTTATCACTAATATTTTTTATGGAGTACTTACTCAAATAGCTTAACGAAAAACACTATTTTTACTTTCTATATAGTCACGAAAACGAATGTACGTAAATATTTTTAATCGGAATGTTACATTATCTAACTACGTGCGCGGAATAAAAACGCGGCAACAGTGACAAACATGGCGGATTCCTAGATGAAAAAAAGTTAAATGACGCATCGCGCAGGCAAAGAAAGCCCACGATCGGAATACTCCTCTAAATGGACTTCCTATTAAATAAATGATTAAACAGAAAATGATTAATTTTTTATATGATAAGCTGGATTGTTTTGTTAAAGGTTTAAATAAAACTAATTATATGGAGGTAAATGTTGATTTATTATCAAACCCTTTATTATATAAAGGTAGCTGCATAAAAAATATATAAACTTCTTTGGTTATGTTTTACATGAATGTATTATTCCTTCAGCATAATGGAGCCAGCTAGTGTTTTCTGAAAAGAAAAATAAACATTTTTTTATTTTATAACATAATATCTGCATCTTTTGCTACATAGCATTGTTCATTGACTTGACTAGGTATAGATATAATTATAGTATTATTTTGAAGTGGAAACAAAGAGACACTTACTTTATGCTCCTCCAGGTATTGGAAGTCTGTTTCGGCGTTGAGAACCTGGATTGCGTCCATGATGAGCGTCGTGGTGTCTTCATGTTCTTAGCGAACATCGCCATCACCTCGCCGACCGATACCTGAGAACGAGACGTTTTACAAAACATGACAAATACAAAGGCTAAAAAATATTTATTTTGCGTTATCCTGAGAAATAAAACAAGGATTCAGTAATAAAATTGAAAGCTACAATTTTTTTTTTTTAGATTCTGCTTTTTTATTTTTTATGCGAAATTAAGGGCATGACGAGCTACTAGGTAGGTACGTTATTTTGGAATGTGTCTGTATCCCACCAACTACATATTTAAAAATGGTATGAGCCTCCTATATACATTTTGTCACTTACAGACTCCTCATTCTGCCGCCAGCAGTCGTAGTCAGTAACCAGAGCCACGGCGGCATAACTCAAACCGGCTTCCTTGGCTAACACCACCTAGAAAAAAAAAAGTTACAAGTCAAACTTCCAAATAGTTTCTCACCTGTTATACCCGGCCTTGGCCTATGATGATTAATATAATATAAAATCTGTTGAAAATGTGTACCTCTGGCACTGTCGTCATGTTGACCAAGTGTCCGCCCCACTGACGATGCATGAGGCTCTCTGCTCGAGACGAAAATCTGAATAAGAGAAACAGTTAGATGCTAAGCAGACAGTCACTTTTGAGTTCTTTGTTTTTTTCTGAACTACGGCGATACAAAGTGAGTCACGGGGTGTTCAACGTTCTAGTCTACGTCTTTCTCAAATCTTTTTAATCCAGCTCCAACAACTTCAATCTAATAAATGATCCTATTGGAATCTAATCGTAATGTTTCTTTTAGAAGTAAGATAAGTGTACTAGTAAAACACTACTAATTAAAGTATGATGGCACTTATACTCATCAACGGTATTCCAATGCGTTAAACAATAGCCAATAGGCCACTGCCATAATTTTCAAGCTTTTGTCTTATATAATAGAATTGGTAGGTAAATTACTTTACCTAGGTCCTTGTATAACAACAGCCAGTCCCTGTCTCATGGAACCTGCATGCTCTCGCTCTCGCGGCGGTGATCATGGCTTGTCTGGCGCGCTCGCAGAAGGCGGGCTTCATGGGCAAGTGGCACACACCGCGAGGCCCGCCTCCGTTTGTTGGTAGAACGTGCATGGTCGGCCCCATGTACTGGTATACAGGGAAAGGATTTTAATTAAAGATGGTATAATGAGATGAGAATGATAGTTGTTGGTGTTTTGGCTCTTAGTAATTTCATTTAAATTGGGCGCTTGTCAGTTTTAGCAGTAGTTATTTCCGTAAACACGGAAAAATGCGGATTACTTATGTGTTACCTACTCAATAGTACATAGTGCAAAGGTACAACGACTGCGACACTGTATAGGTGATTATTTATAGATGGGCATTTCTTTAAAAGATATGTTCTACAGGACAAAAGACGAAACGATTTTAAATAACATAGATAATTTTGGAGTATCTTTAGAATTTAGTTTAGTTTAGAATTTAAGCAAGGTTAAAAGTCCTAAGTGCTACATCGACAAAAAAAAAGTATATCTTTTGAATTTCCTGAAAATGTCTATAGCTCACTTTCAAATTGGAGAGCCCTAAAGCATCTGTAATCCGCTAAACTAAGTCACAAAGCCAGGGCTATGCAAATCCGTTAGGTACTGTTGCCAATACCGGTTTATAAAGATATATTTATACAACCTGTTATGATAATTTGCTTAGATTTATTCTCAATGTGCTGTGACATTTACAATAATCAGTGTTTTAGTCGCATTTTTGCGAGTAAACCTTTCAAGTTTTTAAAAGGTTGAAATAGCAAAATGTCACATAGTTTCCTTATGAATCTATAAGTTGAAAAACTTGTTCTATTGTATAACATAACCTTGAATATCTCGTGCTTGATAGCTTGTAGAACAGGAGTCAGTAGGTAGAGAAAAAATGTATGGATTGTGTGAAGAATGTTATGTTCAAAATGGAAGTGAATACGAAGATAGAGACCAAGACTTTGTTCTGTAATGACAACAAGCTATAAATCCGTACATTGTTACCGAAAACATCTTTCTTGACTATCCTACTAATATTATAAACGCGAAAGTATATATGTAACGATATATGGATGTTTGTCCCTCTTTTACGCAAAATTCACTGAACTTATTTAGATATTTTATAACCAGGATTAACACATAGGATATGTTTTAATTTTCTATTAATAACGGGCGGGCCCGCGGGCAACAGCTAGTCAATTAATTTTCCTATTGCCTTTTGAGACAAGCAAATAAAACAATAATTGTTGCTGATGACGTAAATTCGCGTTGTTCAATTGTATGTTGTCTTTTCTAATTAGCATATTTATGGGGAAGAATATACGAATAGACGTCGTGTTTACTTGTAAATTAATATGCGAAATCATGCTTGTTTTCGTCTATGTTTGCAATTAATAGTGGTTTGTGTCGTCATATTTTACCTTTATAGAAGACATTGGCAGAGACGTCAAGCCCACGTAGACAATCATCACTTCTGTAAGTGCTAAAGATGACAAATACCTCCGAAAGCGAATTCATTACTCTATAAGCTAAGGGAAGCAAAATAGGGAAGTTGCCAAAAATGCTATTCGTCAACGTTTTAACGATTGTAATAGAACATATCATTTTAACCCCCTTCATGTGCAACTTTATATACCCCTCTCTAAAGAATTTAACGGTGTCCATCTGACTCAAAGATCACGATATGATATCTCAACTGGTTTTTAATGCGGCTTCAAAATTGTAATATTTGTTATTTCATCATTACATCCTTTAATCATAGATCCTGGTTTCTTTGATAAAATCTGCTGACACACCTCTATCCATATCTTATTACAGAATTGCGTTATTATTCTTTATCTATCATAAGGGATGATTAAATCTTGCGCAATCGCCATTTTTATCAAATCATTGCTAAATAAGTGTATCATGCGTTTCCACGTTTTGATTATAATTATCAACATTAGCAAAATGGAATATAACTGATGTTTTGATAAGTTCGGTTTGTTGGGCACGTTTGATCATTAAAGTATTAAATGGTTGTAAAATCTAATATATAAAATTCCCGTGTCACGACGTTAGTTACCGTACTCCTCCAAAAAGGCTTACCGATTTTTACCAAATTTTATACGCGTATTCAGTAGACCTGAGTTGCTCTCACTAAAAACAAAATATTTTATTTTCTGGAAGAAATTTTTTGATTTTAGTTTTTTTACAAAAAATACATACAACTAGAAATCATTTCATAGGCAAAACAACGTTTACTGGGTCAGCTAGTACAATATAAAAAACTAAACAAACAAACACTCATCGTTTCATTGATAAATCAATTACTAACAACATTAGGGACAATGTTTTCTAACTTGACATTCTCAAGTAATGGCTGCGTCCTATTTGCAACTATTGCGAGTTGTTGCGAACCTGCGCGGACGCACGAGGTAATCTACTTTCTAAAAGATATAGACCATGTTGTAGTCGCGGGAGCGGGTGTCCCAGAAAATGTGGTTTGAGAAAGTTTATTTTTGTGTCTTTGCGTATAAAAGTATTTAATGGAAAGAAAACTTCATTACTCTAAAAAGAGCCCCGCGAGTTGATGGGTCCACTGAGTTGGTTAACAATAGGATAAAGAAACAAAATGTTTGGGAGACAAGTAAATCTGTGAGTGTGATACTAACGTAAAAAATATGAGCCTTTATTTGGTTCAAAAGTTCATGAAATACAGCCTGGTGATAAACGGACAGGCAGCTGGACCGCTATTCCGTTATTAATCTTCTCGCGCGAGACCGTCGGAAACGTCGACTATTAAAGCCCAACTTTAAGGTTTTACTAAATATTTCGACAATCTGTTGCCTTTAAAATGTAAGCTACAGAGACCTGTTAAAACTAAGTGTCTTTAAAATAATAACGTTATATTCAGCCCATATTAGACCCAAGGAATCCTCATACGGGTATATAAAAGTGACTTTCAGTCTGATAAAAAGAAATACATACTATAACATTTCCGTATGCAGCAAATAGAGACTGCACCACATGCAAGTTTTGAAAGTGACGTGCAATCTGATAAAAAAGATACCCTACCAACCCAGTTAGCACTTCACTTGTTTTATTCGTTACCAGCGCAATGATAAGTTGTTGACCCTCCTGCATTCCGTTTGAGACGGACAACCGGTTGTCTGGTCTTCATTCATTGAATCTCAAACCCATATAGGACCTTGTGACGTATTCAGTTATTTCTGTTTTATTATTTGAATTTCTCTGTAAAGCAGTTTACATAGTACAATTCAGTTTCATTGGGCGTCTTTAAATATGTTGAAATGTATATGTCTGAGATTTTTAATGTCATTTTCTCTACTATTTATCACAAGCTTTGTGCTTATTATACTTTTTCCAATATTGTTTGTTTTTAGGCGTGCTGGATTCGGCTGTATCTATTTCAGACGATTAGTATTTTTTGTAGTAGGACCAAAGATCTAACAACATGCTTTATCATAGTGACTACAACGTCTTTAAATGATTGCGTGCAGGTAACGAGTACAAACGTTACGTTTTGCTGATAAGTTGTTATTTACTAAGCGTTACCTGCCCACTGCTCGATAAAAACATCTTATTTTTTACATCCTGGCATCTTGCATTCACTTGTACTTCTTGAGTAAGGCCAACATTTCTGTGTGTTGGCCTTACTCATACGATTCAAACCGCATACAAACGACCACATTGCTAGGAAAACCACATTACAAACAACTAATAAATCGCTATAACCTTCACTATGGCTATAGTTTTTCGATAAATTGCGTGCGCCTGAGTCGATGACGTCACGGAGGCGCGATCCGGCCAGCCAATCAGCGCGCGCAGATCGAGAGGCTCGCCGAACTGTCATGGCCGCTGTTTTTCCTCGTGTCGTGAATGTGGTTTAGCTGTTCTATTGATAATGCGCTCTGTATTTATGTTATGATAAGAAATTCTGTGTTTTCTATATTCAATTCTCTTAGTTGGTAAGTTTTAATTATTGTATTTTTGTTCTTCGATCTTTGGGAGATGTTTTGTAGTTTATTTGATAAGTTGCAAGTCCTTCAACTGGTTGAAGATCGCTGACATTTTTCTTCAGATTTTTTTTATCTGGGGTCTGAAGGTGGCAAATAACAATCAATGCCATCCAACCAGCTTGCTGTCAGCCTACCCTGTTTTAGTGTTCCGGCTCTACATAGCCATAAAGTCGCAAACAACGCCCACGAATACTTGAATTGAAACTTGAATGATGATTAATCTGTTTTTTTGTATATTGATTCACTCATAACATGGAAAGATACTGCCAAGAAAGATGTAACAAATATAATGTGATTTAACGACGTTTCTATCATACTATTTCATAAAAAATACCTTAGTTAAGTGGGTTGTTTGATATAAAACTATTTTGGAATTTTACTTCAGGAAAAAAAAATAACAAGTAAATTATTAATCACATGTAACATGTTATGCCATTACTGTGTGCTTATTTCATGGTATTTATTGCTCCAGGAAAAGTAATATTTATCCGTGTAAATAGTATATTTTCCTTGTTTAATGTTATATTATTATGGGCTTCTATGTAACAGCAAGAATTATATTAATCTAAATTATTTAGAGGTTAATTTTGTAGAGAGATATCTCAGAAACTACTGAACCGATTTCGAAGATTCTTTCATTAATATAAAGCACACATAATTTTCATTGTCCTAAGATGCCCAGGGCCGGGATGGTTGGCGCTTTTTGGGGAGGCCTACGTTCAGCAGTGGTCGGCAATAGGCTGAGATGATGAAGTATTTGAT
>NW_020799697.1:0-42127 GCF_003590095.1 Trichoplusia ni | reverse complement strand
GGAGGTTATGTGTCAAAAGTTTGAGATATAAGCGCGCGCCGCCCGCCGGCAGAAAACGACACTCATAGATTAAGTTCGGATTCACGCTGCGAAGGATCGCGTTGTTTATTTGTTTATGCCTCTCACTCTGAACGTTTTATTTGTTAATAATTATTTTGATGTCTCTTTTAGTCGGTGGGTGTAAGTTTTAATTTAAATTGTTATCAATAATATCAATATTATACACTTTTGTTTCATCAGCTGTGTGGTGTCGTGTAGAAAGAACATTGTGGATTATCATTAAGATAATAGTTATTAAATTATTTACCTTTTTGAATTTGATTGGTTTAATAAAAGGGTGGAATTTTAAAGAAGTCTACCTACGTATTACGCAGACCTAGTTTAACATAAGTGTGCCGCTTTTGAGCCATTGTAAAGCACATTAAAATTTAGTCCTTTAAAATGTAACAAAATATTTTTTTCCCAGCTGGTATTACTAGTACCATTATATTAACATAACCATCTGTAAACAAGTACTTTAAAAAGCTAATTACGTTTCACAATACAAAAATCAAACGCTATCAGATTTTCGCGTTATTTATATCGTATTCTCGCATCTGCGTAGGATAAACCCGGTGCGTTGGTTGTACTCTTAATTAGTACAATCTTAACTTTATGCCTTCAGATTGTTATGGTAATAGGGCCTTAGTAAACGCCGCCGTAAGTGGCGTCCTTTCCGATTTGTTTGTCGATTAGATAAATTAATATTTACTTTACATAAATGAATATGTTGATGTCTTTTTGTTTTATTCTTAAGTTTTTTTTGTTTTACTGACAGTTGCGTCATGATGTTATTAATAGATATGTCATTTCGAGTCCAAACTCTTTGTTTGTTTATTTTGTTTGCAGGTTGTTCCGCTAAAATCGTCAATAAATTTTGGTCTCCTGTGACGTGTGATGAATGAGACTTTTATCTAATTTGTGGATGTATACTAAGAAAATAGCGTTAGCCTGACTGCTTCAATGGGCTCCAAGAGGCGTCAAAGAAAAATTAGTTTAATTAATAAATTAGAGCTTATTTTGGAGTAGTATTGAGTTAGATTTTTAATATTCAACAGCAAGAAAACCGAATGCGTAGATTTTTAGCGCTCTGTTCTGAAGTAAATATCTTCTGTTCACTTGTTTAAACAAATTTCGGATTCTGAAGAATCCACATTGACACTATAATACTTCATGCCCCGGATTTCTTATTAAATATACATTTTAAATTAATTCTAATCAACCGTAACTGATACCTAACATAATTAAAATATAATTATGTATTTATTTACGATTTACAAGTAATTAATTAAATAAATATAATTTAATTTATTTCAGTGCTAAGTTTCTGATTATCAGCTCTTTATTGATACTAAAGCATAGAATTATTGTGACATGGTGTCTTTATGACTACTTAAACTTATGAACTTCGGCTATTTATATAAATACCATAAGAATTACAAGCAAGTGTAAAATAAATGCTATTAACGTCAGTTTTACAAAATTACGAAGCAGTTTATTGTTTATAATTACTTTTATGTCTGAACAGGCATTTTAATGTAAAGTGTTAATATAAATTGTTTATTCTCGATGTGGCTGAGCTTTTAATATTAACTGTTTTAATCACATTAGTATGGCCGCCATTTTGGTGACGTCAATTAACAGTTTGGTTCAAATGCTGCTGGTTCAAGACTAAAACACAGTCAGTTAGACTCGCGTCCTCTACCCCGCGTCAGCTCATGATTAAAAACTTCGAGCAGGTCCGAAACTAGCCTATACTATTAAACTGATAAACCAATTTTGATATAATTTAGCAAGTGATCATTTGAACTTTATAAGAGGATATATATTACTTTTAGAGCGAGAACCGAAACACTGCAGATAAGTCGTGGGTAAAAGTTATTGATCTATAATGTTTTATATTTCCGATCAAAGACACATAATTACAAAGCCGCAACGCGTGAATATGTACACTTTAGAACAAATTGTTCTGTAGTGGTGTATCGATAATTTTGAACGTAATCTGTCATCGAATGAATCGAATCATAATCGAACGATTTCGCCACACGCAGCCAATCAGACGCACCGATGAGATCCAATGTTAGGATGTGGGTTATGTTGTGAGAGACAGCGGGTTATATGACAATGGAAAGTGGTTTAACAGTTACATGTGGATAGGTATGTGTGCTGGTAGAGTTAAGAAAATTGGTAGTTCTTTAGACAGAACCAAGCTGGGCCAATTCTCGGATACACGTCCAAATATGCTTAATAGATATAAAAAAATGGTTTAACTTCTTCATCTAAATATCTAAAGAGTTGATGGCCCAAAATTATGATATTTATTTTTTCATTTAAGTTTTGGTAATTAAAAAAAGTACTGCAAGACGTAAGTCTGTGATTCATCAAACAATTTAAGTCACAGTCCTTTAGTATTTACTTATACCTTGATATTCGCAGTCATATTTACCATAAGAAACTATAACCTTTTCCCAGTAAACGATCGCTAATGCTTTAGAATATCAGCATCCCTTTTAAATAAATGTAAGTTAAGATGTCTTTCCTCCTTATCCTTACAGAAAACAATAAATAGTTACAACTGACACAAGACAAATTTTCTTCAGACCAAGTCGCTTGCCACTCTCACTTGGACCACCCCCCCCTCAATATGTAGCCAGTACACCGCCCTGTAATTCCAATACTTACGAACATTACCGAAGGATAGCACTATTATAATGTATTAAGGAATATTATTTTATGGCGGACCGCGTTATGGCCGTTTTGTGCGGTATTTTTAGCCGCGTGTAACCACCTTTATGCCGCGGTTCTGTAGCCATATGCGACTTACTGAATTTATTTGTTATTTTTTGATGGTGTCTCGAGAGGTTAAGCTATGGATTTAAGACTGTTATTGAAATTAGTTTTTGTGAATTGTGTGACTGGTTTTATAGTTAAATTATTTTTAAAATACTAAGCTACAAGTAGATTTTATTCGTGTTTATAAAATTATTTATTTTAAAGTCGCTTTTGGCAGTCATGGTTATCCCGTGACCTTATCCGGGGGGGTTTAGTTAAACCCCTTCGTTGAAGCGAGATGTTTCACTAAAAGGCGTAGAATGTGTGTGCAGTGTCTTGCTTCCACCGCAACAGTCTTCTCAAAATTTGGTGGTAGGTCTCCTTCAAAGGTATTCACATTAGGGATTTTAAATTTAACAAATACACTTAATTAATTTCTCCTGAAAAAGAAATCATTGTAAAGTCGTAGTAAAAACTTTTTGAAGCTATCATTTTGTAAAAAAAAACATCGTATCAAAATATTCTTAACCTAATAAATATGTGAACCAACATTACTTAATACCACGAAAATACCTAAACGTCATCTTCTGCTTCATATAGATTACAAACTTAGATACTTTTTCATAGAATCGAGCCCATAGAAGTAATTCGTGCGCCTACGCAGGCAAAATTTCATATAATTTCTACTATAATACCCGACCTAACAGGACACTCGCGTTCACAAGCGCTTTAATGGTATAATCGCGCACAAACAACTTTATAAGCTCAATGTTGCAGGTGTCTTAATTATGCCCACGTTACTTTCTACGAACACTTTTACTGCTAGTTTTGTTCGTAAGTGTACTGTGTACTGTTGTGTATAAAATTGTTTTAACTTTGTATTATGTTTTAGATAATTTTGCCATAGGTGAAGTGCCTTACTTGCGGGGATACATTAAATTAGGCTAGTGCAAGTGCCACTCAAGCCAGTTAGTTTAGTAGCTATACCTCCAGCCTAAAACAAATGAGCGAATTCCGAAACTGTGAATTCTGGGAAACTTTAAGAGGCCTTTATGCCTATCTTTGCCGCACAAAAATACAGACATATATCCTATACTATCATATGTATTTCTACTTATGTCACTAAATAAGTCAAAAATTTGCAAACGTGTGTACATACATATTCTATCTATATATTTTATATTATAGTACAGTTACACACAAAACGTACATATGTAGCGTCGTTTTTTTTATATATCAAGTCAAGTACATCAACCGACAAAATCTCTTCCCAACTTTTTCACACGATAGTTTGTTACTAATAAGTACAATCGTGTTCACAAGTGATATACACTTGTACAGTCGCGCACAATGGCGCACGCGCATGACTCGAGGTGTGAAAGGTTATGTTGAACGCAACGGATTATGAGAATTATATCGTCGACTGTGATTTTACGCGGGAAATACGTAAAGTCGTAGCGTTGGTATTTGTATGGACATGACCTGTGTTTTGTAATAATTATGTCTGATTGCGGAAAGGTAATTTAGTAATGTTTGGTTCTCGGAATGTTATTTAGAGTGTTGTATGGTTATTGATACACAATTTTTTTAAGGTTATCGTGTTAGGTTTATTAGCAAAATATACTTTGTGATTGAATTGTAATGTAAAAGGAAAGTATGTTTTAGAAATTTTACGATATGAGGCATTTTTTTAATCGATTTTTTTCATGTATAATGTAGGAAAAAATTGTGAATGAAATACACTTTCTTTGATATATTCGATTTAAACTACCTAAGCCAGGTCCACCGCCAAAAGCAGGAAACAAAACATCATTTTATATTTCACAATAAAACCCAGTCATATCCATACAAACCTTTCGCAATCACACCGCAACTCAAACAAAAACACACCTTAATCCACTGCAGTACAGTCTATATCTGCTTGCAGCCTCCTTCAAGCGGCACTCTACACATCGCAACATATAATCACATTTACAGTTATTGTTGTTCTTTAATAAGCTGATCATTGATAGAAAATTATTGATAGTTGCCAGTTCGCGATAATCCTTAGTATAAATATAGGTTTAATTTTAGTTAACACTTATGTCTATGCCAGTACAGCGGGCGGATGTGAGAAACGGTTTTTGATTGTACCTGTACTTTGAAAACGTGAAATTATGGTGATGAAATGGTGTTGGTCATTGCTCGTATTGATTTTTTTTATAAATCTCTAGTGATAGTTGAGTAAAATAATTTTATCTGCTTAGTCGTTCTCGTAAAGTAACGGTATAAAATATATAAAAACCTTTATTAATATATACTTAGGATATTTAGAAATGAATGACAGAAATTTGAAACATGGGAATCGTAAATAGTAAGGATTTCATATCTAGGAGAAAAGTGGATGAAGCAACAAGCAATTCCAGGAGGAGCAATGATGGGCATGTGTATCAGGCTAACTTATTGCCTATGCATATCAGAATTATCAGAAAATTACATATTAAAACAGTTGCTGGAATTTAGACCTGCAACTATGTGCATAATAATTCAATCTTTGAAACCCTAGTTCACATAAATACTTAGACCTTTGTTTAGTCCTAGCTTCCGCATTAGGTTAAGTAACCTGCAATGGTAGATTAGTTTGATAATTAAATAAATAAATAATTTATAAACGTATTTTTGAAATAAGGCAAATTACGTGTAAAAATACCATAACATAAAATGGCTACAATTCTATTTCTGGGACTCAAAACGGGACCTTGATTTGTTAAGGTAAATTAATAGGTAGTCAATAAAATAATCGGTAGGGTCATTAAGATTGGACAAAAAGTGGAACGGTTATTGTTAGATTTTCATGATTGATGAGGATAAGTCGATCGAAAAGTATATTTTCCTATGTCCTCATCGAATCCTTGGTATGTTATCCTATTTGAATTTTTAGCTTCAATTTGTGACCACAAATAAAAACAACTGGAAAATTTTGCGTCCGCGCCAACGGGAAGACAGCGGGACAAGTAATTATGAAAAGGAACATTTGATCACCTTTACATGTAGCGTCTAATGGTACAGTTTATTGTAAACGGAATATAAGAATAAACATGCGATGAATAGTGAATGATTGTCATCGCTTAGTATTTGATGTTTTTAAAGTGAATCCTTCCTATTAATAATATCAACTCTGTGCCAAAAACAATAGTAAAGTACAAAACTACTCGCAGCAAAATCAAGAATAGTCCACTAAGTAGGTGTCAGGTATCTTTTAGAATATTTATCTTTATCTTATCTGCGCGCGCGCAGGTAATTGGCGACTAATTGCGTTTCGTTGTAATCACAGAGTGTAACACTTAGCTGCGCAGGAGTTGGCCAAGCGCGCAAATGTATGTTTGTTTTGTTTTACATGTGTCAGCTTACCTGTTTGACTTATTAAAATGTTGGTGTTTTTAGGTTCATAGGTCAAATTTTTAAGTTTGTTTAGTAGAATTAATATTAATTATTTTTATACACACTCATAGTTCTACATATAGTAAACTAAACGCTGCAAAAATGTATCCATTTTTATGTAAAACTTAAGGTAAAATGCTTAAAAACACAAATTAAAGTTTCACTAAACAGTTAGGATCATGAATTTAAATCACTTCAGGAAAGGACTTTTAGAATATATTTAAACTATGTATGACTGCCAAAAAAACTTCTGTAAAAGCGAATAGAATGGTTTTCTTTTTTGCAAAACAATCGTACATTTTCCAGCGAATTTGGAACAATGTCGAACAAATACATTTAAAATTAATTTCTCTATATGGTTTAATTATTACAACACTAGAATGAAAAGGGTGTCTAAAATGATGAAATCCATATGCAATGGCTTTCAATTAAACACATAATATTAATAAAACGACGTGTAATAAGTACTGTAATGGCGTCCCGCCGGTGTTGCCCTATGTCGCCGAATATTGTAATTTTATGCAATAAACCAACACGAGTGTCTCCAACGAGACAAACGTGTTCCGCATTTGAAAATTTCGAATTTAGAACATGACGTCGATATAGTACCTCTATGGTTTAGGTGTTATGTTTGGATTTGGAACATGAAGTATTTTCTTTTTAAATTGGGAAATTGATACCTTGCTTTGTCTTTTTTATGATTTTCTTTCTAATATATAACTTTGCGAATCACGGGTCTGTCTTTCTTTTAGTTTTAATCAATTTTTACTAAGGTAGAATCGAACTTAAAAGCACTTGGCCGCAATTTAAGAAACTTTTCAATTTGAACCAGTACTTCCTGAGATTAGCGCGTTCAAAAAAACGAACAAACTTTTTAGCTCTATATATTATTTCTTTATTATTTATAATATGCCAGAAGAAAAGCATTGGTCATTAAAATATAGCCTTAATGTGTTTTGTTTATTTAACTGTATTTTATAGAATAAAACAATATTAGACGGAGTTTAGGAGAGCGAGTGACGTCACGTGCGTTCTATGGCTGTAAGTTAGTTGTTCGGGATGATTCGGGACGGTTCGGGACGGTTCGGTTCAGGGGTTAACGGTAATTAACCGGTTTAGTGCGGTTATGGCTGAGTTATATAACTTTGATGTGATATTATTTGTGTTGAGGTTTTGTTTAATGGTAATTGTAAAGCTATTTGAAATTTGAAAAAGGAATCTTTTTTATAGGTTTCTTAAATAACTGCCTACGGTGAAGGAAAATCTCGTGAAGAAAATTAGATTACAAATATGGGTGTCTTTGTGCATGTAAAATCAACCGCGACACAAGGATATAATACCTTACAGCGGAAGTCGTTACATGACAATGATAAAAATAAACACGTAATAAACTACACAACATTTCTCTTAAAACAAACAAATATAATTCCTAAAAGTTTTAACACATTTTCGTTACAAGTCATAACTTCAATCGCACACTAAAATTCAAGAGCCCATAGATCTAACGTCGCTGAACGAATATTGATAGGGTTCCGTAAAAATGGATGGTCGTCATTACCGTGTCGACAAACGTTACCGAACGTTTTATAAAATGCAAAGTGCTCAACGGGTGTTGACAATTGCGACGCGAGTAGGGTCGCCATTTTTATTTAGAATACGATTTCGATTTTTAAAGGTAGTATTTTTTGTGTGCTTTGAATGTATATTTTTACTGTGCTGGTTGTTAAAAATAATAAAATAGTTTTACGGTTTTCATTTATTTAGCGATGATTTCGCCGAAAAACTTCATAATAATATGTATCCAATAAAGATGAACATGGAATTTAAAATAATACAATAAGGAATACCTGTGAGCCGCACGCAATATGGCTAATTAAAGTTTCAATTCCTAAACAGATATAATTGCAGCAGACACTCATAATTATTTCATTCTAATCAATTTAATTGGCCTTTATTTCTTTTGCAATTAAGCATTTTTAGTCTGGTTCATTGTCTGCGAACTTTTTGCTGTCATCTTCCGCTTAAAATTGACAGCCCTGGCAGGATACGGCGTTCCTAAGCCGAATTCTATTACTTTTTATGTTCGTTCGAGTTAGGAACACGTTGTAGAATAACACCTTGTGAGTTTGATGCGATTCTAAACTGCTGCAGAATGAGACTTTGTTCTGAATTCAATTTACGTAGTTGGATGTTCTTATTCGATTATTCAAAATGGCTGCTCATACGGAGATTTATAATACAGGAGAATATATATTTCTTTGTGTGGAAAAAATGGTATTCAAGATATGAAATTATCGAAAATTTTGTTAATGTTTTCAATATAGCTTATACAAATGTATTACAAACCAGCTACGCCAACGACTTTGCGTTGTAAAGTTACTATGGGCAGTATCTTTTGGAAATCTTCTAAATTGATACAGCCTTTTTCTATATGAGCAGTTTTACATGAAAGAAACAGTAAGAAAAACGCATTCAGTCGGATTAATCCTACTGATATTGAAAACGTGTAAGTTTTTATGAATGGATGTTCGTCTTTTGCGTAAAAAACCACTGAACGGATTTAGACGAAACTTAGAACAAGATATTTTATAACCAGGATTAAGTATTAAATATTCAATGCATACATTTTAATTTTCTTCAATTTCATTACATGTATTCATTTCTCAAGCAATATATTAAACAGGATTCTCTTCACACCCTATAAAGTTATCAAAGATTTTTCGCCTTTTGTAGTAAGTTTAATAAAATGTTGTAACACGTTTTAATAAATGTTTTGTGGTACACGATCGACGATCGCTCGGATTATTGTCAGACATAACGCCGGCATGTAGAGGTGTTTTATTAAAAAGCGCGGGAACGAGCGCCATATTGGCAATTGTTGAACTTATGAGAACTTCGTTTTGATGTAAGATATTGGTTTTTTTTTTTTTACTTTATGAGTAAATGAAAATGTGGCTGTAAAGTGTGTTTCTTGTGAGATGACGGCCGATAGGAAGGTATGGAAGAAGATGACATGTTGCGCCGACCCCAAATAAAATAATTGGGATAAGGGCAGGGGAATGATGATGATGAAGAGTAGATGAAAATGATGTGAGCGTTTTTTTCTTAAGCTTCATATGATAATATTTTAATGGACTTATTAAGCTTCTTACTGGTTTTTCTCTGTAATGATTACAATTTGGGACGATTGATCTTTACTGATAACTTAAATTTTCTGAAAGTATCCAAAAGAGATTATGATGAAATTAAAATATTTGGATGTCTGTAATAATTTTACGATTTGACTAAATGTTTAACCTAGTCCCAGATACCTTTACATTAAATCTGTTTTTGACGTTTTATACTGTTGTTAATTTACTCAAAGGAAACACTTATTTTAAAGAGCAGCTTATTTTTCTTATCTATCCCACTGAATCCCAAAGTTGTTCCTCAAATCCATCAATGATGGAAGTCGAAATTATGATTAAACTAGCTGTTGCCCGCGACACTTCGTTCCCGAGGGTAGAAGACATATGTTATGATTTATACCTGCCCTGTTTTTTCACATTTTCCATTGTACCTATCTTCGCTCATATTAGTCGCAGCGTGATGGTTTATAGCCTAAAGCCTTCCTCGATGAATGGTCTATTTAAAACAAAAAGATTTTTTCAATTTGGACCAGTAGTTCCTGAGATTAGCGCGTTCAAACAAACAAACAAACAAACAAACTCTTCAGCTTTATATATTAAAAAATTTAAATATATATATATATATATATATAGAAAATATAGATATAGAATATAGATATAGATATAGGTATAGATATAGAATATAGATATAGATATAGATTTCATCTTGTCTGGTGCCTCTACAACATGGCTACAACAACCAAGTATTCTACACACATTGACATTAAAATAAAAACACACAAATGCCACTACCGCTACAACTATGCTCAATAAACTCAAGAAACACTGCTCTAAATATTTATACAATACACGAACGACCAACGACCATAATTACCATGACAGACCAATGAACGATAATGTGCCATAGACAATATTCTATTGAGCGTTTGTCTATGCTCACTGTCAATGAAGATGCAATACATTTTGCGGATTTACCTTCTCTTTGAGATTTCTCCACCTATCTCTGTATTGTTGAGTTTATAGCTTTGAATTTGAATAATTTCTAGTAATTTCTAGTTAATGGCTTCGACAAGGATGAGAAACTAATGGTAGAAGAGTTGTCTGTAAGGAGAAAGGTGCTTTGGAAATATGTGTTACACTCTCTCGCACTCTTTAGTGGTTTTGATGAACGACTTCTTTACTGAAACTGAAAGGCTGATTAAATAAATGGGATTAATTGTCAATTCACGTTTTTTAATAAGGCAAGCTGGGACTTATCTTCCAATGCTGATGAAAAAATACGAGAAGAGTTGCATATTGGCCGAGTTGATTGATACATTTCTGTCAACCTGGATTTTTTTTAAGCTGACCATAAACGATTGGGCTTTTTACCAGCCGTGTATTAGAATGACTGAAAGTAAAAAATGGAAAAATAGCAAATAAAAATCTATAGGGATTTAATATATTGCTAATGCACCAGATATTAAAAAATGAATGTAACTGGGCCTTTTCCCAGCACTGGGAAGCGAAACATTTACCTCCTATCCTCCTATTATTTGATATTATCTAAAATATTAACGCGTCCACTTCATCTCGTTGAGAAGGTAACCTGTGTTATTAATGATTCAGGCGACAGTTTACCGAGGCATTGCATTATTCATTTATTGCCTGTGAGGTCGACTCCCTGGAAAATGGTCTACAACACCGATGTTCAAAGAATGGAAGAGCGTTGGGGAGTAGTAACACTAGACGAAAATTTTGTCACTATGATGTAGTAGGGATAGGGTATATAGGTAGGTGAGCTTTTTAGGGTTCTTTATCCAAACATAAAAAAAACGGTTTTTTAAGCGTCCGCTGTTTGTCCGCCCGTCCAACACCACGCTTTCATGTATAGCTAGATATTTGAAATTTTCACGGATGATTCATTTCTTCTAGCGCTGCATGACACAACAAATGTTAAAAGTAGAGATTGAAATTAAACAACGTTTGTTACGGCCAAAAGAAATTTGGTGGATTACAAATAAATAGAATTGATATTCCTTTGACTGTTTTTTGCATATTAATCGCACTTGACCGGTTTTTTTAAGAAAATCTTACACATTAGACTTACCAACATAATAATAGTTTATAGAGTTACATGTAAAGTGATACGCAATAGACACTAATAAATCAGAAAAGATTGACAACAGTTGGATAAGTTTTCGGCTCTATCCACAAACAGCCTGGACTTTTCTAACTCAAATTCCCCTTGTAAGAATTCGCCTAGCACAGTGTACTTCACTAATGTTGTTTTTTACTTCAACAATACAATACATAATTTTTTAATAAACGCAAAACATAATTCTTCCAAATTTAGACTTTACACAGCTACAAAAACGTCACAATTTCCAATACCATTTCCATATACTATCAATGTTATTTATCACGGTGTGACTCAGATATCCACGCAATGCATTCTATAATGAGAGCTTGCATCAGTTATGTTTTTACATAACAGTTTGCCATAACAATGTCATACAGATAATATTATATTAGTTGAGAAACTAGTTGTCGATGGTATCGGGACGATTTATAGGCGTTCGAAGTTTTTGTTCGGATACGGATTAATGGTCGTATAATTAGATGGTTATTGTTACTTAGCAGTTCGTTTGGTAGTTTTTAGTTTTCTGTCAAGAGTGAGGCTGCGTTTTGATTTAAGATGTGCGAGGATGGGGTGCGAGGGATGTGTTTGTAAAGAACCGACTGCACAGTTAGCCGGGTGGTTGAGTTAACCACGCCAAACCCACTGTGCGCAACGTGTCGCGGGTTCGTTCCCATCCACGAACGGTTTTCTTGAGTCTGGGTGTCTTTGTACATGTGACTTGAATGTTTGTGAAGTGCCCCTTGACACAAGGATTAAGTTCCATATAGCAGAGTTGTTTTATATAAAAAAAAAATGGAATTGCTTCATTAATTTCGCCTCGGTCAGTACAGCTCTGGTGGAAATGGCTCAGCGGACATCCTCGCACGACACATTTCCATTCCTGTTACACTACTAATTTACTCATACATCTCTTTAACAATTTTGTAGGGAATCAACAGGGACGGGAGTCTGACTCGCAACGACTTTTATTTGTTTAGGTACTATTATACCTAAATGTAGTTAGTTTTATTCATTTCTCTAATAGTGTTGTTTTTATTTTCAGGTATCGAGATGAGGCACTGTGTTGGTCAGACAGGTAAATATTATTTTTTATCTTTGTATGTATATTTTGGTTAACTGAGGTCAACTGAGGAGCTCCAGGCTAAGCTATAACTACATAAGTGAGTCGATCACAGGTTAAGCTGCGCTTGACGCGGTTGGTCCATAGATAGGTGACCATCTTTGTCATAACGAGTTCCTCCGTGTTTCGGAAGGCACGTTAAATTGTGGGTCCCGGATGTTATTCCTATATCTTTGACAGTCAGAATGTGTTCAGAATGCACGAAACGAAGTAAGACGAAACTTTGTACACAAATAGTTTATAACCAAGATTAACACAAAGGATAGTTTTTATCCCGATTTTATGTATCTGTGGGCCTGCGGGCTATAGCTCAAAAATTACAAAAAAACATTATGCTCTTTAGTTAACATAAATATTAGCTCAAGTTACATCAATCCAATGACCCTAAGGGACCGTAGTTAACCGTTGAACCTTCGACAAATCCCAATACAAACAATAGTGGGTTTATACTGACCACTATAATATTTTAATCTCGGCGTCAAAATGCAAATGTTTTGCTTCACCCTAATAATCCTTTAAGTGTGCTTGACGCCCGACCACTTTAGAATAGTTGTAGTAAGATGCAATACAAAATAAATATAAACAAGTAGATATGAGTCATATAGAGAAAAAATAAATCGTATTTTAGTTGCATAGGACATATTTTAGAATGAACATAATGTGATATTATACAATCATGCTGTTAATTTTATAAGAAATGTCTACCACGATACAAGTTGATGCTGGCAGTCAACACTGTTATAATTTACCTAAAATTATATTTGAAATAAATTTAAATTATATTTAAAATGAAAACAAATTATAAGTCAATCTCCATTTTAAAACAACATTAACAAACATGTACATAAATTATTTGTGGAATATCTGAAAAGAAAAACAGATACCAAAAAAATATGGATGTCTAAGCGTAAGCTTTATCGACATGGAAACTAGTAAAAGTTCTTACTCGCTCAAGAACTTTAAATCTCGGCTAGAGATCAATAAATAAATGAGATAGATAGATTTTAGTCTTACTTCTGCTAAAACTACTTGATAATTGTACTTTATTTTATAACCGAAACAGAAAACAATTTTTTCTAAAATAATAAAATGGCAAACAAATAAGAAATACGTGATCGTATATATCAGTAATGGTGATTGAGATTCAATTGCTGGACAACCCTCGGCCGACACGGGATAGCTTATATTGTGGCTTAGATAACAATGGGATTGTCTGTAGGGCTGCCACGCGCTACAAAAAACTTTAATCAAAAATTGAAAGGTTTTTTCAACATTTTTTTTTTATATATAATTGCTAAGTTTTGAATAAAGCTTTTGCTTGCTTTGAAACTGTAGACATTACTGTCATGACATGACAAAATTTTTGATGTCTTTAGCTAAAAATAGTAGCAAAATACACAATTATTCCATATGATAAACTATAAATTTAAAATAAGCCTTATTTTGTTGTCTTAACCGACTTAATTTTTCATGCCTTTATCGTAAGCAGCTTTTGCTTGGCGCAACGATTATAATTGCTATTAGCCTGAACAAATAAGTACATATTAGGCTGCTTATATCAAATACAGTATGTTTTGTAGTTCCAATAACAATTTTCTTCCCTACATTACTTTTAATACAACTTCACTTGTTAACACAATATTGTAATTATTTAAATTGTGCGTAATAATAAGTTGCAACAAAGTCTGGTTACTGACAGCCCTATAAACGGCGGTCAAAATGGTCATCGGATCCGGTTAAGTGTGGGTTAGGGTTGCCACAAAATTATGTGTACCTAACCGCTGAGCGACCGTTGCGAATAATGTCGATTTTGTAGATGTGGGGGTACAATTGATGGCAAAGTTTAAACTGTAATTTGAACAAAAATATTAGATTATTGAAGTTGATTTTTTTTTACTTTCGCTAAAGGATTTAAATTTGCAAAATCGTTTTATTTCATACATGTTTATGTCATACTAGTAACATCGTGGTAATTTATTAGTTTTTTTATAGGATACAATTTTTGTGACGTTTACGGATAGTCTACTAACTTATTAAAAGTATTTGGAAGAAAATAAAAATAAATTCCTCGCTGCATCAGCTGAGATCTTTGTTACTACTGACTCTGTTAAAGTTACATTATTGTTTCTTTTTTTTGTTATATTAATATTTTAATAACGACAAATGTACTTTAAAATAAAAACATTCCTGTTTTTCTGTAATATTCGTTTTATTTAACACTACAAGTGGTAGCAACACGATAACATTCGATTAAAAATAAGCATTCAACAGTGACAATAATTTTGATTGGTCCAATCTACAACGTCGACACGCTATGACATTTGTACCTGTCAAACTGACAGCTGCAATGTCTATGAGTAAATTGCTATGACAGTCGTTTTATTGTCGTAATGTTGCAATAAAAATATTCAATTTAATGCCGTATAATATTATAGTTATTACGTATGCAAAGTATGACTTGTAGATTATTGAGTTTAATTAAAGTTGCTCATGAGATTGTACTTGTCTCAAGTTGTTAAGTTAAATTGAATTAGTATTATTGAAGAAAATTGAAATTGCAGTCAAAACGATGTTGTATTCTTTGGGAACTGTAAACATATTTTTCTTAAAACGGCTGCAAAGATAGCAAATTTGTAAGGTGATTTCGACATTTGACACTGCTAGACTTGTTACTGATTCGATTCCCGCCGCAAACAAACGTGTTGGATCTTGTTCCAATTTTGTTTATATTTTGAAAAGCCGAATTAAATGTTTGTTAAACCCCTGCTATAGTCTGATTCGTTTTAAACACCCTCTATTCCATGTATAGAAGACAACTTTAGGGAATATAAAATAATTGAAAAGAGAAGAAAAATGTTGTATAAATTATGTATGTTTAAACAAATATTTCTCCAAGAACTACTACCAACCAATGAATAATGTATGCGACTCATAAAATTTTATATCTTAATTATTTGCCTTGTTAGCTGTTCTACATCCATAGATGTTGTATGTCAAGTGATATTAAAAACGCGCGAAAATAAGTCAGTATCTCCATACTAGTATTGAAGGATAGATCGGAAGATATACCTTAAAAAACTACTTATTTTAATGGCTTTAAAATAAAATTTTATTTAAGTTTAATTAGCTGATATATTATGCTATTAAAGATGGGCATTATCGGCTCAATTATTATGTTTTTAGACAAAAAAGATTAAAGTGACGACTTTCGTTACCTTACATAGGATGCTTGAATCTTTAGAATTTACGGAATCACTTAAGCACAGGTAATAGGATTTTTAGGTATCAAAATAATGAAATTGTCCCACAACTAACAATAATCTCTTCAACACAGTTACCCGTGTTCTAATCAAAATAAAATTAAGCTTTACCAGTAAAACAGACATATTGACACTTTACCAAAATATAACGTGCCATCGAAACTGTCACAAAAAACAAATGAAGTATGATTTTAAAATTTTAACAACAGGTTACGTTGCCGGTATTCAGAGGCAGTGACACCAATCTGACATTATTGCCAGTGTTGCCACCCAGCAAAATCAGCAACGCAGATATAATTTATCTACAGCAGTTAAAATTCACATAGTAGGCGCCAACCACCCTGTATTTATTAAAATCAATCATTATCGGTACCTCTCAAAATACATCGCGCCATTTTGCTCGCAAATAATTTCCTTCTTTTTTTTTTGCAAAAATTAACGTACCATGCGCGTACGCACCACTTAAGTTAAATGTCCCAAACTGATGGCAATTTGCGGGATCCTGAGTAAGCTATAAATCATGTAAAATTATTTTTTCATTACTTTAAAACTCAGGGTTAATATTCTATTAGTAGGGGCATGATTCTGTGTTGATTAATGTTGCCATGTTCTTTAATCCATAATTTGCATGATAATTTTCGTTTTAATATTACAGACTGCGTACTGTCATTTAATTTGATTGTTTTCTATTATAGTGTACGATTATTGTGAGGTACCTCCCGGGCTGTTGAGAACTCCCGATGGTTATGAAACATTACTTATTTCAATGGACTTTTGTTTTGTTCGTGTTTGTGTTATATGACTTTGTTAACGAAGAAGTGTTCATTTCTCGACGGAACGTCGCGAAGCATTAAAAATCATTTTTACTATTACTTTTTCTTTTGTTAACTTAAAGGCCTTTTAATAGAACCTATGCCTATTCTATTGATAGCCAGTTTTTATTTCTATACCAATTATAAAAAAAAGTGAGTATTGTGTTAAGATTGATAAGATGACAATAAGAATTTTTGTTAATTTCAAAAAGAACATATTTTACGAAGTCACTCTATAAAAATGTTATACTTTCAGTTCTACCGATTCACAAGTCTTTGGGAATATCTTATTACGTTGAGATCACGGCCTTTATCAGATGGTAAGAAATTAGCTGACCGGCGGCCATAACAGCGCGAGTGTGCGCGTACGCATATAATAAGTATAACGGCTTGATTTGCCCAAGAAATTCGTGATGTGTTTAGATATTCTTGCATTTTTAAGAGAAGAGAGACATAAAATTAAAAGCAAGAAAACCTTTTTGTGGAATGGTTTGATTAGTTTTTTTTTGTTGATTTAATTTAGAATATTTTGGCTGCTTTTGAACATTTTGTCTTAATAAATAATAATGTATACCTACTTCAAGTTTTATTTTATTTTTGTTCGCTTAACTTTTACCAACGAGCATACTGTTAAAAAGGTACCAAATAAATCATCTTAATGCCTTAAATTATTTTTAACATATTTGAAAGAAAATAATTAATGGCGAATAAATGTAAAAGCCGATAACATCCTGTAATTGCACAAAACGTTGCATTCAAGGTACCTTTTAAAATAGTATATTTATCAAGTGCAGAATAATTATGATTGATACACCATTTTGTAATTAATAAGATGGGCAAGTGTCGATCCTTTTTGCTACATAACCTTTAAGCGAATTAATCGATTCGAGTATCGATATCTTACAAGTAATCGATAGTTTTTTGATTGTTAGTCTTAATTGTGTAACCGTTTTTAATGAGCCCTGTTTACTAAGTATTTATTGAGTTCTAAAGCTCTAGTTACACTGGGTAAGCTGACAGGTGCTTTGCAGAATTGCGAACTTTTTTCTATGAATGTCCAACCTTCAATTGTACGACTGTTAATTGCAGAGTTAATCTTAAAATTTTTGAATAACTTTGTTGTATTTGAATTTAAAATGTTTGTTCTTGTTGCTGCGTGTGCGCAGTTTTCATTACAATACGTAATAACACCGTGACATGTGTATTTGTCATGTAATTGTATGAAAATGATAATCGTTTGAATTTAAATGAATCGTTTTGCTTACGTAATAGGGTTGAAAATAATAATAATATGAAACAGGTGTCTCCAGTCTGTGAAAATTTGATCTAATTTTAATTTAACTATACTTGTTACATCGCTTTTTAATTTTTTAGATATATTAATATAGATATAAAAAAACACGACGAGTTTTATAACATTTAAAACGGTTATATGACTTTGTTCTCTTAAAGATAATTTGTTTGAATCTGGATTAAAATATTTTTGAGTCGTACGCTATTAAAATAACACCTTTCTATCTCCTAGGAACTAAAGGTCAATAAAAAGTAATAATGATAGACCAGCTGACTCAGAGAACTTCTGTCTGCTGTCTGCCACCACGTCTTTTGAGGAATAATGTTATGGTTGTGAAAACGTGACACTGCAATATACCCTTCCACAATTGCTTCTTTAAGAAGTGGCGGTAAGCTACAAGACGCCACCTAAACGCATGCAAAAAATACATTAAAATCGGTCCAGGAGTTTAGGGACTTACGCACATATAGTAAAATATGTATAAAGTGATGTTTAGGAGATAAACCTTCTTCATATGTTCTGTGGATAAAACCGTAATTGTTGTAACACTAACTCTAACGTACTCGTAGTAACTGGCCCTGACTTTCCAAAGGTCGCAGGTTTGAGTCCTACTCAGAAGAATTTTTTGTGAGGTTCGCGCGGCTATCGTATACGAAACTAACGTATCGATTATATGAATTTATTAATAAATACATTTTCTATTCTTAGTTTGAGACTACATGGCGTAGTGTGAAAGTTGTGGAATATTACATGGATGCTTAGCAGCAACTTAAAACTTATCGTACATTAGCACTGTATCCTTAATACTGTTTCTTCTTTATTGATTTCATAAATTAATTCACAAATAAATAAACATTAACCTGAATTGCAGAATTTATTGAAAAAAATAAAATAAATGACTTCCACATTCAGATATGAACATAAATCAAAAAATATTAATGCGGGTAGCACTCATAATTTCCCGCTGCAACCGATCGGAGTATAATCAAACGTGTGAAGGAGACGGATATATGGATGGCTGTGTTGTTAGAAAAGGACGGAGCACTCGCCATTTTGATTTACCGCGACACTGGCACAGGTGATGCCATCCGTCTTCTGCGGCGGACGTTTCTGATGCGCGCGCGCAAGATCTCTTTGAAAGTTTTGTTTATGTTCAGTAGTTAGTCATTAATGGATAAGTACGAAAGTAAGAATGTTTAAACGCAGGAGTATTTTTACAATTACATACAGTCATATTACATTTGGTGGGTGACAAATTATTTTACAACTTTCTATTTCAATAGCCGAAATGAACGGAATGCTTTTTGTCGCAAATCTGGCTCGTGAAAACCGGCTAGTGGAAATTATTCAACTGTTCCTAAAAAAGTGAGTCAATCCTTTCGATTTATAAAATTACATTCTAACTAATTTGCACCTGATTTATTTTACACAGTTTTTTTTTGAAATATTACGATTTTTTTCAAGTATGTAAGATCTGTGTATAAATATCCTCGCTGTCACAGTGTATGAGAGACGAGATAAGTGGTAATAAATCGCTAAAACTGCCGACTTTTTCGTATCCTGGGTATCTTGGTAAAGAAGCCTACCGAAAATACTTAAGGTAATATTATTGCAGTTCTGAAAGCGCGACAGCGCTACACAATGTAGAGCGGCATCCCTCTTTCACGAAGATATAAATGTGTTTCCTTTAAGACGTGACGGTATTGCCTCAGAAAGATGAAGTTTAAAGTTCAAAACTAAATTTGTTTGATGCTTAATTAAATGGAGAATTTTTGGCTTATACTGGTTACATATTAAATAAGCAACATGAGATGATGATGACTCCGTAGATTCTTCTTAGTCGTTGCACTCTTGGCAGAGTGGTCGTGGTCGTCATTTCAGCTGTTAGTGGCTCGCCTAACTATACGCCGCCATTCCTGTCTGATGGCCGCCTTTCTGGTGCAGACGTGCAGGGCTCGTCCACAGCTGCTCTTATCTGGTCCGTCTCCTCCGACTCCGTAGATACCTAGTCTAATTTTTTACCGATCAAATTCATGACCTTATCAACCGTTGGTATTAATAAGGTCATGCATATATTAATAAGCTTCTTTCTTTCATTAAGCTGCAGATTTTCAGTATTTTGTTGTTAAGCGGCAACAGAAATACCATGTCAAATCATCTATGAAAATCGACTGTCTGAAAATCAAGATTCATGACCCACAGTGAAAGCAGAACCTTAGTGATAATGACCCATTAATTCCTTTAATGAATTAACAAACTATTAAAAGACGGGTATCGGATTCATCGTTTTGTTTTCGCTACTTGCATTGCACCATAACTTCGCTCGTTAAATATTATTATAGTAGTTATGGGGCGGGTTTGATATAATATCCTTGAGATCTAGCTTTTGTTAGTACTTGTTCGTAATTGCTCGTATAATGAGCCACGATTTGATATTAACTGTATATTTTAGGACCGTCTAGAAATCTATTAAAATTCCACTAAGCTATTTCAGGGATTGTTGGGGGAAGTTAATGTTGTGTTGGTAACCTTTTAGAAATATTTATATTTATTTGTGTTTGTGCAATTCTAGTACGTGTTTTGTGAATGTTTTTTTTTAAAGAAAACGAGGACCAAAAGTATATTGTTGAATAGGAGGGATAGGAGTTTTTATTTTTATATAAAAAGTTTTTTTTAAATAAACTTTATCTAAATCTCCGTTCATTCTTGAGTTGATTAGATAAGTTTTAAGCACACGTTTTTTCTGTTCCCCACTTTTCTCAGCTCTCCCTTTCTTTGCTGTAGAACAAAAGTTTTCCAATGCCCTATTCTTGGTACTTTCTTAAAAGTACCATAAACAATATCACCTTGACATTATCGCTGCGACAATTATCACATCGACTTCAAGCATTAAATTAGTAACACAAAATATCTACTTTAGCAGCTCCTTTCAAAGTCAGACATTAGTTGTAAAGAGAGAGATAAAACACTACATCTACTCTTACGAAACTACATCTCTGAGAGCTATGTCTCTCTTCCACTTTTAAAGATAATGGTAGCCCTCAAAGACTCAACAAGTTTCCAACATGTACCCACTTTGACATATGTTTGCAACCTAAATTTAGTCTTCAAAACTAAAAGAGGTCCTTTGATCCGAATACTGTTAACTGCTAATAAAGTAATTTAAATCCACATCGGTTTAAGAATGATAAATACACTGCTGTTCTAATAAATCAAATACTTTGAACAAATTTATTACCAAATCAGTTTTTAAAAGCTTCAATATATTTTTATTGAAGTATTCCTTACTTGGAAGTACCTAATAACTTACTTGTGATGAAATGGGATTAAAGTGCAAATATGTGTTATAAAATTAATTTTATCGAAATATAATATTTTTAGAACATATTCAGCAGATGCGTAGCAGGACGAATTTTACATAAACGAGCCAATTTGCTGACCGTAATAACACGTTGATGTTGTGTCTCGTTTACTCGTATGCGAAGACATCGGCCCTCTCGCTCGCACACCCATCGATCTCCCTTATGTGGCCGCTGCAACCATAAGGACCAATAATTATATTAATTTCTCACGATATGGTTATTATGACTTGATTGTATATGAGCAGGCTTGTATTGTTTTGTTCAATAGTTTTTTTGGTGACCGTACCGCGAATTATAGGGCGATAGTTCCTGCGCACCGTACCGTTGACCTTGACCTTGAGCAAAGTTCTATTAATTCTATTCATTAAAGATTTTTTTGTTTTAATGTTAACATCCCGGTATTACATATTTGGTTGTATGTATATTAAACATGTCGTAATTGTATTGTTTTTATTTTAACCAATTATTTAGTACAAACATACCATTTTAATAAAGGACAGCTTTCAACCCTGATTGACAAAATTATGATCTCAATCAACTCTCACATACATTTGTCTCAATAAAAATTCAATAAATACTAATAATAACACAACCCGTTTCAATAGCGGACAATCGCAGAAAATTGTCACCGTAACTAAAGGAATTATCCATCGGATAATTACCGGCAGAAATGCTTTAAGCCTGCTTTATTACAAACTTATTAAAAGCTATCCAGTTAAAGATTATGAACTTTAAGATTGGGATGTTAAGGTTGAGATTGATGGTAGAGGGATGTGGTTAATTCACTCCATCGTGACAGTGCCTATTATCGAAAAGAAAAAAAATAATAAGCCTTATTCCGTTGTCGTCGAATTGATTGGTTTCTACGTATCGTTTTTTTTCCGCAATTATACTTGGAAATGCGTTGAGAATAGGACACTAGGTATACTGCCTTTTTTGTGACCGCGCAAGAATGGTCTTATCTCTTTCTGTAAAGATTTTAATTTTATCTCGCTTGTAAGTTGTTTGAAAAGTTGTGATCATATTTTTTCCGTTTTCAAATATAGAAATTTCCTGTGTTCGGGATCCAGATACGTCGGGATAATGACGGTAGTAGCAAAAAATGGGATCTTTGATATTTATACTGTTTGATAGAAAATAGAAGTGATCGGTTACAAGATCTGGGTGTAAAAAACGTGTCTGTCACTCTATTTGTGGTATGATTTAAAGTGTATAAAAAAGATGAGGACGTGTTGAGTCCTGTGGACAATAGAATGTGTGGATACGGTCCGATTATTGATGAGATTACAAACTTCTTTGACGGACTTCCAGTTTGAGATGAGATCTTAACTACGATTATTGCGTCCTTAAGGAGTCATTCCATTTCTTTTGATACTTTATTTATACGGCTACTAATGACCGTGTATCTTTGCTTCACAATCTTCACATAGCAATAAGATCTACAGAAGCATTAAAACCGTGAAGTTTAATTATTCATATGAATTATTTAGCATCGATATTTGGAACCATACGGTCACCATAGTCCGAATGCTTCAATAACATCCTTTGATCAAAAAAATCATACTCGATCCATAAATTATATTCTCAAAGGAGAGGCCTTCCGAATCAAACACTCGATCTTAACAAATCGACAATTAAACGTTTTTCTTTGACTGAGGTGGGGTTCGAAGTGGACGGACAAATAACGAAATGGTCAGATACTATCCGTCCATTGTTGCATTCTGTGTTTTTGGTCCTCTGACAGATTCTTCGCAATGCTGCGATGCTCGTCCGAACTTCGTTCAGTTAAGGTTTTTGCTCGCGAGCCAATGTTCGATTTTTAACGATAGTTCTAGAATGAATTGGTTCGACACTTTGGTGTTGAAAAAGTGATGTCATAGAGTCTATTGGGCTAGCTTTAAAAGCCTAGACGTATTCATCTTTCGATATCTCTGAGTTAAGTGAATAAATTGGAGAAAACCAAAAATTTCAAGTATTGTATGAATTATGTAGACTTTATTTTTGACTCTACTTTTTTGACACATTAGGTATTTACTGAATTGTTAAAAAAGCCACAAATACCAAACTAGGAAATCACAATTCCATCTCACCTACCATCACAAAGTCCACAGTTTCCAGTGTTAACTTACGGTAACGAGTAAAACAAACCGTTAATCCTCCAACAATGGTATCACCAGGTGCCAAAGACATCCCCTAAGGAATGGAATACAATAAATTACATAACAACCTGTATATATTCTCACGGCCATGATCCGGTCATGTCAGTCGTAATGACCGCGATCGGACATCGTCGTTAGCGATCTGCGGTAACAATGCGCAAGCGCACCCATTTGCATCGACTGCACCGAGGATTGACCGGCGACAGGTGGATGGATGTAGCGCTGCTGATACCGCTCTTGTGTATAAACTGGAGCTGGTCTGTGGCTGTATACGATTCGAAGAAATTATAGACAAAAGTTTTCTTTTGAGTACGCATCCAAAATAACATACAGTTTTTTTGTTTGTAAGTTTGCGCATAACGCAAAATTGATGATACGAAATGTGACGTTTTTTCCAGCTTATTGTTTAAAACCTTACCTAAAATATGGTGTATTATAAAATAGAAATCCGTTGTCTAGAAGTTAAAATATTAATGATAAGAACAACGTGAACGGAGACATAGGCCGAAGTCAAGTAAATAAAATTATTGTACAAATACAAATTGCATTCATTTGTGAATACATTATCTCAAGATAGTTGTGTAGAGATGTATAATAACGATTATTTTGAGTAGAATACACATGTAATAATTATGGAGATGTCATCGTAATGAAGTAATAAAATGACAAGTCGTTAAAATTGTTTGTTTTATTGCCAATTATATTGTAATTAGTAATTAGGTATAGGTTAATTGCAATTATGCGTGCTGTTAAATAGTATTTTGAATTACGTCAACGGTTATTATAATTCTGTTTCTGCTTAAATCGTTAATATTTACCATGGACGAATGTTAGAATCTTTATAATGCAACTAGCATATTTTAAATTACCTATTCTGAGTACCTATGTGAAATTTACTGGATTCTTTAAGAAAATCGTTGCAGTCAATTATGTAAGCTCTGATCTGCAGTAAAATGCCTCTTATTTGCATGTAAATAACCATTAATATATTAATATGATAAGTAGTTATTTAAATCAAATGAAAAAAATGATGGTCCTGTCAAAAAAAATCCCTAAGATAGTTTTATATACGTGGACCCCATTATTTTTATTGCCATTTTCGTGCATAATTACTTTCCATGTACAAAACTGAATCTGAAATGTCATCTCTAGTACATATCTGCATAAAATAGTCTCCAACTCTATATAATTCCGTCCACCGCTGCGCGTGCGCTTACAATATAATTTATTGAAAAGATCGCTTAGTTTGTTAAAATATCGTCAGTCGTAGATAGACAATGTCTTCAGACGGACGGACATCTGTGCATCTTACAAACTCTAATTTATGTTGTCCTTTATACAAGAAACATAACAATAAATCTATAGCATTTATAACACAGGTGTTTCTATTTCTATAAGTACCTACGTTTGTTCCGAGACCTGACGACATTGAATTTATTCTGTCAATAATTGTTTTCTTAACTATGAGTTTTTACATTTTGAACTATAAAAATGTGTAAATATATTTAATGGAAGTGTTACCTTGTTTTGACACGTCGTGTTTTGGTATAGTTATGTTATTTCCGGGTTTTGAGATATTTGTGATACTTCTTGGGTAAATAGTTGTAATAGATCGGTTGGTTACAGATTCGACTTGTAACTGTTTAGGATGTAAAATATACTGTATCCAAATTGTCTCAAACGGGGTTATCTTCAACGACAGCTGCAAAAAAATAAAAGGATGTCTGTCAATTGGGTACACTATGGATTTATCTTTGGTAAAAATTTGGAACAAAGAACTAACATTATTTCGTTTAAAATAAGATAAATTGGTTCTTTGTTATCAAAAGACGAAATCCTGATTATAGAACTGATATTGGTTATATACTTTGTGAAACAATCGGACCAAAGGACCAAAACCCGTCAGTTTCGGAACAACAGCACGGTACCGTTCAATGCCCACTTTTCCCAAATTTCACCAAGACCATTTCATCAACCAACGTAAATAATGATTGTTATTTTTAAACAAGACACTTGTTAGCGTGAATAGCGGCTATACGTAAGCCGTCTCGCAATATTTGTCATTGTGGTGTAATGTTCGTCTGTCGTTAACTGGACGCCGACTGACTGAAAGAAGTTTAGTTCCGCAGTTGTTAGTAGTCGCGGTGAGGTGGTTGGATTCGATACCATTCTGGAATATATGAGAATGTATGGAAAACGTGATAGTATAGTGTTTTTTTTCAGTCGTTTTGCTCGATTCTTTAACAGTTTTGAGAGGTATTGAAAAGTGTTATGAAGATGAAGATATTTGTTTTTTTTTTAATTTATGTATACTTATTTCTACCTAATTAAATGATGCATCGGTTTACTCACGCCTAGCGAGTTATGACATGACATACAAGACTCAATACATCAGTAGTACTAAAAAAAGCCTACCGTAACTAAAGGACAAAACCCCCAACAAAAATGACTAACTGAAGCACCGAGTGTGTATTGAAGCGACCTAAACGCGACTAACGGCTTTGTTTAGGCCGTCGACCGGCATTTTCACACCGACTCTGACTCAGCCGTCTCACAATAACCTCTCTGTACAAATGTAAATCGCCATTATGCCTCACTTTACATGCAGATTGGGGACGTTACAACTTTCAAACTGTCCGACATTACTTCAAAAGTATTATTAATGTCGATTACTTTTTTCTTGTTTTGGTCCGGCGAGACGCAGATGAACGTATCCGATGGTCCTTTTGCATATGCATGAATATGATACAATGCACTTCTTGGATTTTTTTACACGTTGCAATATGCTTCCGTGTATGAAATTGTCTTTTATGGGTTAACAAGTGAATGAATATTCAAGATGTTGTTTGTTTTGAGGGTTTTTTGAGTTGTCTTTTGTTTTTGGATATTGTTCGCGGGTCTTTGCGCTGGTCCTTTTGACTTGACTGAGGATTTAGTTTTATACAGAGAAAATTGTCTTGTTAATTTTGTAGTGGACGAATCCCTTTCAAGATTAAATTTTCAATTTTAAATCGCTTAATACAATTATTGTTTAAACTTTTAAAGTTTGCATTTAACTATGCGATAGAGCTGTCCCTTTCAAATTTTCTGATAGTTTCCCAAAACACAAGTGTCTCTAAAACTATTGTTAAGATCGTTACATCTTCAACAAAACTACCTGTTTCTATACGTTATATAGTATCTGTATACACGGCAAGTGCGATACATAATGGTGAGTGAGTGACGGGCAGACTCGACCCCTGAATGCGCATGCGCTTTGCATTTCAAATGCACCCATTGTATGCACATTTTTACCGACTTATTACTTTCTATCTGGGTGTATATGGTGTGCAAATAATTTTTAAAAGAATTGTGTTTAAATAACTTATGAAAAAGGTTAAATGCCATCTGGAATTGGTGGTATAAAGTTTTTCCTTTGAATAGCCTTTTTATCAACATTGCACTTGAATTAGCAGCAGTTGCAGGTGCCAGCGTGTGTGTAATACCAGCAGGCACAAAAATATCTTTCAGAATTCAATTTAGGTATTACTCACCAAATAATTATCACTTACTCAAAACAGTGAAGGACATCACAGTAAGGAAACTAGCACAATTGAGAATTCAAATAAAATTAAAATACGGAAATGAAATTAAATGAAATGAGTGTCTTGAAATACTCTATGGGGAATGTAAATGTGGTCGCGCAATTTATAAATACTTTCATTTACAAATTGTGCGAACATACTTGAATATCTTTTACTTCGGAATAACCGTCTCAGAATATAAATATAATGTGTTGTTAATAATATGTTGAGGATGAGCAGCTGACATAGATGATAACAAAGATTCGATAAAATTCAGAATTAAGTAGATCATTTCATTTTCTAATCTATTCCAGCGTAGAGAGACACTCCAAAAAGGCTGTTTTAAGGAAGACGGTTCGTCAAGCATACCATTACATAGCTTTAAGCAGGCGGCCGTAAAATCAAACCAAAAATTAAAAATTGACATTTAATGTGAAAACTTATATCGCAAAACGTAATACACAATTGGTTTTAAGGCTAAATTCATATTTATTATTTCTAAATAAATAAAACTTTTTCTGCTATCCCTACGGCTGGAGTAACGAAGCCGTAGTCGGGATCAAATCGTCCCAATGTGTATTTTGTTTAAATTGTGACTGATATACCCCGTTAGGCCACGCTTGGGCCTAGGTTAAGGGCCTCAATGAATAATGGCCGCGGACCCTATGATAATGTATTGTTTAGAACTTATTTCCTAGTTTTCGAGACACGCAATTATTGGTTCTGTCGTTTGTAGTACGTTGTTTTTACTGTTGCATGTAACTTATGACAGAAAGATTTTTTATTTAACATGAGAAAGGAAGACTAAGATATGGAAGAAAATTTTAGTTAAAGAGATTTAGTTCGACCGTGAATCCGTCGGACTTCTGTTGGGTCCGAAGCTAGTCTGGTAATACTGATACATACGCGCGAAATCATCATTTATTATTAAATCATCCTCACGAAAGTTCCTACGTTAAAGTACTATCCTGTTGTACAAATCAATTTGAAGAAGGTCCTGCTAACCGCATATACATATACTTATACGAATTGTAAAGTAGTATTTAAGCATAGTAAATTAAATATGAATGTTTTGTTTTAGATTTTTACGTCTAACATACGTTGCGTACTTTAAAAAAAATGAAATTCGTGCCTTTGTCCTTGAATTCATACGTACTATTTAAATTATAATTTAATAAAGAGTATTAGCATTGCCATTCAACGTGGCAATGCTGCCAGCCTTTTGGGCACACTCCCAGCCGGCAGCGATGCCGATGATTTTTTTGATGCTTTAATTTAATTTTTTTTTTTGTTTTTTTAACTTGTAAATATTTAACTTTATGTAGATTAAAAGACGTATTTATTTGAAATCAACCATATCTAATGATTATACAAAACACATTAAAAAATAAACTCTTAAAATTTAATAATATTATTATGAAATTATAATTTAAATAGTGAGATAATATTATTATCTCATTTAATAATAATTCTAGGGTTAGGTTTATTTTTCTCTATCTTTATACCACTGTCAATTATAATTAAGCAGTCAAGTCAGTGCTTTTAAACTAACAATTACTTAACTTTTATAATTAAAGTTACACTCATAATTATAATGCTAAGGACATCTAAGATAATAAAGATGCATCGCGAACCGCAATTAAGACAACTTAAAGTGAACTAAAGTTGCCAAGTTATTTAACTTAGGCAAAGACGAGCAAAACTTGCCACTTAACATCGTTAAACTCCATTGAGTTAAGTTACAAAATGGTAATTTTATTTATGATATTTTTGTTAATAACTTTGCATAATAAAGACATAAAAATGTTGTTTTATTATGTGTTAAGATGTTTAAGGTAAGTGGATGGATATAATATAGAAGAGTTATTTATACTTATGTCATGTAACTGATCGTCTGTTGGTAAATTTTAAGTAGCGCTCCCGTCAATTCATTTTTTTTTATAATACATCAATAATTTTTTTTTTTAATTAATCTATTTCAGACGCAAGCATGATCCTTTGGAGGAAGATGCAAATTCTTCATAGCCTTATAAGCAGACGATATTTTTATATTTAAATCACTCGTATTAAACTTGAGATGAAAATAAATAGAGGTCTTTTAGCAATAAATATACACAAACAAGATAAATGTGTAATCAGATCCACTAACACCACACGTAACTAGAAAAGGAGAGTAATCTTTGAAATTGTTAACGTAGAGACAAAAAAAATAGAGATTCAAGAAAAAAATTAGCAAGACAAGAATAAACTTGACAAACAACAATTGCAATAAGAGTAATACCGTTCGATACCGAGCTACCGAACTATTTTCATCTCAATTAACCTAACCTAACATTTCAAATCATACACTTTCATTACCGTAATCTTTTACTTTATGATCCACCGCCATCACAGAGCATCATAAAACCCAAAATATTCCCCAAAAACATTCAAAATGTCCTCCTAAATCTCTTAAGTACCATTAGTGGTATTCGTCATGTAAATGTGCGTTATACTTGTTATAAAATTACGTAAAAGGCAGGCGAAACCGCAAGGCGGAATATGGATGCGAAACATGGAGTTTAACAAAGATTTTTTGATGTTTTGTAATTGTTTGGCTGTGTGGTTTTCAGGTGGGTTTGGATTGGTTTCCGCTGGTTTGGGTCCTTTAGTTTTAATGGTCAGATGTTTTATGTCCTTTGGGTTCTAAAGAACAGAAGCGGCTTTGGTTTTCTGATACTCTTTGTGCAATTGTAAAGCTGGTAGTGGATTTGTAGTCAATTGTTTTCGCATTCCAGATCATATTTATAGCAATCGATCTAGATCTCGCTCGGACCTAATTTTGAATTTGGATGGTGTTTTTGCGGTACGTAATATCGAAGCAAAACTTATCAGTGCAAAAGCGTGGTAATGTATGCTTATTGTTTCTTTTCTGTATTCAAAACTTTTGCCCAGCTCTGGGCCTAAACTGCTTAATTATATTCTTAGTAAAAATAAATTTCGAAAAAAAGTTGAGGACTCGTCATATTTATGAACGTACCAATCGTAAGCTTAACGTTGACATTATATTTCTAACTTGTAATACAGCCTGGTGATAGACTAATCAATTTACGGATAAACGGACGGACAGAGGAGGCTTAGAGATAAGGTTCCATCTTTACCCTACGTGCACGGTGTGGAATCCTAAAAAGCCTTACATATAGATAATTCATGTCATTCGTATTTAAGCAAAGCAATGACTGGATCTAAAAAATCCTACATTTCGTCAAAGCATACCTACATATGTCAGCCATAATTAAATTTTTCCATACAAATAATTCAAAAGATTTTCTTTACAACTGTTTTCCATAACATTGTTTGAAACACAAAGAGCATTAGTCACCCTCATACAATAAAATGAGGTAAAATAAGAGGGTCGAATGTCACTCGCATCAATGAGACGAACTGTACTTATCTACTGTACTGACATGCCAGGGGTGTTAAACATTTTGTGCATTGTCATACACTATTTAAATTGATTTCTACTTGAATTTTATGTTTAGTCAGCTTTTTAGTTTTGGTTGAGTAATAAAAAAAATATGATGTCATTTTAAACGAAGCTTTAATTTTTTGGAAATAAGGCTGTTATATTTACATTTCAACATTTCTTTTACATTTCAACATATATGTCAGTACATAGACCCATCATGCATTTTCCAGGATTAAAAATATTAGCATTGATTAAAAGTATTTATATATAATGACTAGGTACTAACAGAGGTTAATCTGAAGGACAACGTAAAGGCATACATTTTCTTCAGCTCCACAAAAATACATCACACAATTTCCTCCAAATAAATAACTAAGATAAGAAAAAAGGTCCCAAAAGTAAGTACAGACCAGGGTTACACCCTGCAACCTGCGTGGCATACGTCTCGCGAACCCCGTAAATTCTCATTAGGCCCCTCAGTTTACGATATCCCACGGCGCTAGTAAAACGACCGCGGGTATTACTATTGCATTACCCCTGACTTCTTGAATATTGCGAAGCTCAAAGTGATTGGCGGATCTCGGATTTGCTGTATTGTTTCAAATGTACTATGAGTTTGTAATCTTAGTTCTACTTTTAAATTGTGTGGCTGGGAATGATTCTTGTCTGCTATCACGCTTAAAACGCGACAAAAACGTCGTCAATTCGTCAACTTAAACATGCAAGGGTTTAGTTCAAAATTTGGTACCTACACAGCTAGCATTAATCAATGATCAATGCTTGAAAGTTAAACTTGTGGCTAACCTCATAAAAGTTCTTCGTCAACTTTCTTATTTATTTATTCGGTTTGCAGCGCTATAAAAACCATCTTAAATTTAATTTTTATAACAATGTAAAACAGAAACGGAATTGTGGTGACAGTTATTGGTATACTTATTATTTTAAGAACGAAATTGTTTTTCAATAGCAAATGAATAGACGACTTGGGTCTTAACGCCTCAAAAACTTCAAATCAGTAAGTAAATATACTACTATAGCACAAAATATAAAACAAAGATTGTAAGACCGCGTTTTCTCTCAGCGTCCTGTTGATAAGAATCTTAGGCCTACGGCGGGAATATATTTGCTCTGATATAATGTAATACAAAAAAATCATAACTTCATTTACCATCATACGAATTTACATACAAATTGGTTAAATCAGCTGATTAGCGTGTGTGGGTCGCTACTCACTGTATCTCCTTAGGTGGTTAATGTTAAAAGATTTTTCAAGATTCAAACAACTTCGACATTCGCGTAAACCTAAGAAACCAACTTGTTTTACTTTTGATTTTCCTTTTTATGTTCTTAAAAATGAATTTATGCAATTCATGCATGTTTTTCTTTTTTGGGAAATTGTCTAACTTTTATTATTCCTCAATGCGAATGTTGAAAATTTTATGTGTTTGAAGACAACTTGGCAGGATGTGACAGAGGAGAGTTCCGGGCGACAGACTGAATGATTAGCTAGCTTAGTCTCTTGAAGATACTTGGTGATATCTCAATCGGAACTTTGCCAAATTCTCCCAAGATATCTCATATCCGAAAACAAAACTGCACGCATGTTACTTCCATAATTTGCGTGTAAATAATTGAGCGTACGCGCCGCGCGTGTCCCTGCCATATTTATTATTCACGCGGTGTTGCCACTGTTGTGTCATATTATTGCCATATTGGAAAATTATTCCTTGGTTGTGAGGGGAATTTTTGTCAGTTTGGTCCTTTGTTTCTCGCAAATGCGAGTTAGTGAGTCCGTGACTACCATTCTAGTGAAAGATTTTGTTGGTATTTGTGCTATCAAGTTTGATGTAAGCCCTCGTTTTGTTCTCCTTATTTTTGAATTTATTAAATATGATCGGGATTGTGCGTGAGCTGGGTTCGGAAGAAAATATGGAAATCTGTATCAAATGTTTCATAGTATGAAGATTTATTTATGATTGTCTGAGTAAATGATGTAAGATGTTTTTCAGTAAAAGTGTCAATACGGAAGTTTAAATTCTACTTCATATAATCTTTAACTCAGCGAAATCGAAAACTCTAAAATGTAGACATAAAAAAACAACCATTACAAAGTCAACAAGTTTACATCAATAATAAAATCAAACTGACATCTTTGCCCTAATTTCCGTTCGATTCCATCCCACGAAAATTAGACAGCAAACTTCACCCGAACCAGAAGTCATCGTAACATTCCTCAACACGGAATTAATGATTCATTAATAGCGCCCCCAATTACGATTGTTATTCGATTAGGGAGCCCACGCACAGAGCACACCTCGATTTATAAAGTTGCAAGGGGGACTCGCGAAATTTTCCCGCACCCCGGGTGCGTGCATGTCACTTCACTAGCACGTGAAACGCCGCGACGAGCGCAGGCCTATGCGTTCCAAATTCGAAAACTTTATTTTCCTTCGCCGAACTTTTTTAAATCAAACTTTTTTTGCGACGCGTAATTGATTTTTAAGCAGTGCGTGCAGTCGATTTGAACTTTTTATCGATTTAACTTTTAGTTGAACATTCCAAATTTTTGGGAAGGTTTGTTTTTAACGTATTATAAATGTAAAGTGATGTACCGGTGATCGATTACTTATTCGCGACGTTTCGATTGTCGTCTCCTTATTCGATTAGTTGTGGAATTTGAGGTTTTCGAGTTTTCTTGGAAACTGTCGATGTGGGAGTTCTCATTGTATTTAACTGGAGGCAGTTTGACATTAACTTAATGAAGACGTTTGTATTGACGTGTTGAATGAGTAAATAATTTTTCTGAGTTTATTATCAACGTTATGTGTTTTAATTGGGATATTGTTGGCATGATTTTATTTTTTTTCGTCATAAAATTTGGACACTGCTGATTCAGAGGGCAGCTTTTTGGCTTGTTTATATAAAATATACTAGCGTTTTCTGTTTTCCTTTATTGGATTTGTTTTTTTTACTAAATTAAAATTATTTAGTTACACGAAAAGCTACTTACATAAAGGTGTGTAAAAAAACATACTAAAACTATGACATACAATAATTATACAGCTATTTGCAAGGATTACTCGACAAAATTATTTGAACTATTTTAAGGGTTTAGTATGAGTTTTGGAAAAATAGATAAACTTAATAAGCGGATTAAAAAAAAACAGAAACAGATTTGATTTTGTATTTTAATTTACATTCCGTATATTTTCATTTTATTTAATAGGTAAATTATTCTTTACTCGTTTTCATTCAGTTACCAAAAAGTATATTACATCAGTGCTGTGTAGGTTCTTTTCGCTAACATTTATCTACTATTTTGTTTATTAAGAACATACACTGTGTTCATAATTGTTCATGCTTATTTCCTGAATACCGAGTTGGTAATCAACAACTACCGAAAAAAACCCTTTAAAAAAACCTTTTTAATTCCGTCAAACATTTCCATGACGAATGTAGCGCTCACTCGATTGAACTTGCCGCGATTCGGAAACAATCGAGAATCGAGTCGGAATAGAATCGTGTAAAAGTAAATCGATACGATTACCGGCATCGATTTGTGATCGGGTGTGATTGGTCAATTTGTTTGTGGGGCGAGAGGTCTTGATACTTGCTAGCCTATTTTATTTCAGTGATTGATATTTGAAAATTGATTGTTGCATGTGGTTGAGTGGTTGTGAGGCTTTTTGGGGCAAAGATCAGGGTTTTTAGTACTACAAAATATGTTAGTTTTTAAAATTGTTTTGGCCTATAAGAATGAAGTCCGTAATAAGTGTCTCTTTAGTATTATTCTTATTGTAATCCTTGAGAGAAAGTTAAATCAGTCCTATTTATAAAATATATTCTCATAAAAATGCAAATAAAATTAGGTACAAAAAAGAAACTAAACAGAGGCCGTTGCCCAGCTGTCAAACAAAAATAAAATTATTCAAATTTTATAGAGCTCAACCTATCTCTTTACAAAGCATCAAGACCGTAGACCCTAACAAAAAGCATCCATCATCAAAGTGCTCGCGTAAATAATCAAGTTAAATAGGTGCAGTAAAAAACATTCGCTCTTATTCATTCCTACTTGTGAGAGCTGTTTTTTCATCACCACCGTGCTACCCCCCTTGGTTATCCCATCAGTACTATTAGAAGGTAGCACCTACCTACCTGGTTAAGTGATCTGTTATGGGTAAAATGAAAGAATTGGGTACGACAATGATTACCTTAAAAATAGTTAAGTATTTTTTGCAGCAATTTCGTACGTATTGTTGTCTCTTTATTTTAATGATAGTTGTTAATTAAAGTACTGTAATGTTTAGTTTCTTTTAGGTAGAAACAATAAGCAAACAGATTAAAACAAGCGAAAATAATACCAATGTAAGTTTATTTCATATAATTAAATGTTAAATTAAAAAAAATTACATAAATAAAATGATCTATTTCTTATAAGCCGATGACAAAAATACTGTAAAAACACAGTTAAACATTTGCAAAAAAAATCTGAACGGTAACTGTATACGAATACTAATTTCTAATCTCTGCATGCAGCGCGGCGCGGGCGCAGCGGGCGCTAACGACATCTGTTGGCCTTAAGTAGAACTATTGTACAATTCGATTCGGCTAACATCGGGCCCCGTCGGCTCTCTGTCAACTAGACTCTATTTAGTAACGGTCGCGGCATTTTCAAAAGCAAAGGAATGTAAACGTTTTTGTCATCAGTCCTCATTTAAAGTTGACTATTATACTTATTTACATAAGTTTTGTAATTGTACAACTTCTTAGTACCTATGTAGGAAATAATTGTGCAATACCTTCGCATAATACTTGGATGAGACCTTTAATCTTTTGTTTATTAATTGTTAAACATTAAAGTAGTGTTTGGATTACCTTATTAAGAGTTGAGGAAACATTAGTCGTTATATGAAGAAACATTAAATGAAATTGTTGAATATATATTATTATCATTGCACAGTAAACGTTGCAGAGAATAAGCCATTGAAAACTACTGAAGCATGAATATCTACAATCATTTCTATGACTAGTATATACCTACTATGTATATTTGCCATATTATGTTGTCAAAAGAAAAGCACGGAACATCACTTTACATTACAATTGAACATCAATCAATGGATTCATCCCATCAAGGCCCACAGCTGGGCATAGGCTTCCCTCGCGTGTAGTGACGTAACTTGCGGCCTATGCCCAACTTAATACATATCAGAATTTTATTAATCAAGTCTTTATTCCTGTTCAGCAATGTTAAACAAATGAACGAAGTTTATAGTATGATTTTGAAGATCAACATTTGAACCAGTGAGTCAAAATGTATGCAGTTCCTATGGTAAATTACTGCAGTCCGTACCACCTTGCTCCCCATTATGGAGCTAGCTCCAGCCTAGCTGATCCTTATTGGATGTAAGTATGATTGTGATAACTAAGTTTTTCCAGTTCTGTTTTGAGGCACCCAGTCTACTGCCAGGCCTTTAAGTAATAGGTGTGGAAGAGAGATGCCGCTCCGTATATTGCTCTGTCACGTTTCCACAACCATTATAATATTACCTACTTTAAGACGTGATGGTAGACCCTCTGAAGTTTGACAATCAGTTTTAAACGCTGTCCAACAATATAATTGGATTCCATAGATCTTATTGTCTCATTATAAGTTCTTAGCTGACTATATAAGGGCGTGGGAAGACATTGGATTGCCAGGAGACGCTTATGTTGAATAATTGCCACAAAATCGATAAATATCCAACATTAATAATATGTAAATGAATTAAAAAAAAACTTTAGCAAACACCAATTTATTAAATTAGGTCAGACAATAGGGTCTGTATGTAAAAACAACAAAATATGAATCTCCCACGAGGTCTTCCATGTCTAATTACCTTCTTTTTGTTTCAGGAAACCATCAGTAGATGGCGTATCGAACGCGGCATCAGTCAACAGCCGGTAAGTTCGCAAAATTATTCAAATTCGACAAAATAATGCGCGATCGGTACATCGCACGACACCGCCCAAATCGTGTTATTCGATATTCCGAATCGATTCACCGATGGAGTTTTTAAATAACCTCAAATCCAGTGTGGATGTCGATAATCCAATATCTAAAAATGGTAATTTCCGATCCAGTGTTCTCACGAACGAAACAAAGGGTTTAGATGAAAAAAGTCAGGTAAATATTGGACGGCAGGATCGAGTCGGTTTTAATGTGCTTGGTTCCGTAGTATATGAACTTTAAGCGTAGATAGTAGGTTTTCATTTTTGTTTAATTTATACCCAAAGTCCTGCATTTCATTGGAAGAAAATAAAAATAGAGTCGCAGATACCGAAATTGATACCCATTTAAGATGTTAGTACTTACTTTTATATTGTAGAGTGCAAATTAAGTATTGAATATTGAAAAACTCACACAAAATAAGTCTAGTAAACATTATACAACTAAATGAGTAACAAATTGATACTAATGATGAACATCATGAGGAAATCCAAATACCTTTTGTAATTTGGAATCGCCAACCCGCCGTGAGCAAGCGTGGCGATATTAGCTGAATCCTTCACTTTAAGAAGCACAGAAGAATCTTGTGCTTAACAATGGTTTGTAGGATTTTTCTTCTTTCATGTCAAAATATAGTTTTTTAAGTTAACTAGGATTAACATTATAAGATAGATAAATTTTTAACCCGATTTTATGTTTTCATGGGATCATATTCGAATATAGCAGGCTGCGGGCCTGCGGGCTTCAAAAATACTAAAACCCATCCCAATACTACAGCCAAATCTTACACAGACGGAACCCGAAAAAAATGTTAAAAAAGACACAAAATCCAATCACAATTACTCGCTGCAAGGTATAATTTGAGGCGCGCGCTCACCACTTACTCCGAGCAAGATGCCGACACATTGGTCATTGATACCAATCTTCGTGTATTAACCGTTTTGATGGACATCATCTATTTTAATGGAAAACAACAATAATGTAGAAAGGGATTATTGCTGTTGACAGTTGATGTTCTTGAAGGCATTTAGACTCATGTGTAGGTAGAATTTTGTAGGGGGTTTGTTTATTTCCATATATTTTTATTAGTACCAAATTTTAGCTCCCCCCTTAGGAAATTTTAGTTTCTTCTTTAGGGGAAGAGGACGACCAAAGAAATGATGGATTGATTGTGTGAAAGACGATATGACTGTAAAGAGTGTTTCTTGTGAGATGACGGCCGATAGGAAGGTATGAAAGAAGATGACATGTTGCGCCGAACCCAAATAAAGTAATTGGGATAAGGGCAGGGGAATGATGATTTTAGTTTCCCCCTTCAGGGCAAAAGTCTAACTTTTCTCTTTTCTTTTATTTCGGCCTATGTCTAGTCAGAGGCCACTTTTTCCAGAATCGTTGTTGGCCTGACGTCATTTTCTGAACTGACCACGGGGTTTCTTTTTATTTATCAATCCAATATGTGGTTGTGTTTGTTGAAAAATTAGACAAATTTCAGGTGAAAATATCGGAATCAGGAATATTCAGGATGGACAGACAGGGTTTTATGTACCATGTAGGCAAATAAAATTAATGAGTGGACATGTTTTCATCTTTTGTTTGAGACCATGTAGACTGCATTTGAAATTAATATAAGACATTTTTGACAATCATCATGCAAATTTCTCAAACAGATCTTGCGTCTTTAGGCCAGTGTCCTGAATTTTTGCTACGTCGACATCAATCCACATCCAGTTTGAAGAGTGTCTTTGATTAGTAAAATAAATTAGTATCTCTAATTTACTACATCAACCTTTACTAAACACTGTCAGTAAGAAAACATTAAAGCATAACAATTGAACTCACAACCACAGCGAGTAAAAGCAGAGAATAAAAACCAAAAAGTCCTTAGTCAGTAAATAGAGGGCGCTTTGTATTCACACCACGTTCCACTTCGGCTTAAGACACTCGCCGAAATAATGAAAAAGCCACACTCGGGCTAATCCCGGACAAATTAGATCTGCCCTGGACACATGGATTTGAATGTTTGTGTGACGTTTGTGAGATAGTATGGTTGGACGGACTTAGTATTATATAAAATGTTGGTCACTTGCAGGCTCACGACTTTTCATATTTTTGATTTTTGTATTTAGCCTTGAAGATTTACATGTAAGTTTGGGCTTAGTTCTCATAGATTTTTTAGTTTCTCTTTATTTCTAGTTTCGGCAAGCTTTTTGGTAAAACTTTTTTTACTCTTGATTTGAATGTACCTTAGTTAAATCTTAGATATAGTGTGGTGATTTGGGGTTATTACTGCTTACTTGCGGCATGCAAGTAGAACGACTAAGAGCAAACAGAATACCGTGTTGAGCTTGCAAGCGTTCTAGACATAATCTGAGCATGTTTAGCATTGGACTACCTAAATACCTCATAATATCCATCATTAATTCCACCGTCAATTAAAACAACAATTTATAAATCGTTTCGCCGACAATCGATAAATCGGCCGAGACAATAGTATCGAGTAATTACGGCTTACCTAGTAAGGAACAATAATCGTTACGAAGATCGAATCGTAACGATACATCTCGAGAATCGAGAATCGATGCCTTATTCGATTTCTCTTGTTTATTGTTATTGTTTTAATCAATTTGTATTTGCATACCGTTGTTATGAGCTTTGTTAGCCTTCGGACGACTTATGGCGAACGTATTGTAAATATTAGCTTCATTTTTTTATATTGCATTCGAGATTAGATATTGGTGCTATTAAGACTAGAGTACAGCAGAAAATATATTTTATAGCTTTTAGAATTACAGTAGACAGCAATGAAGACGAAATGTACGGGGATAACAGATTTCTTCAAAGGATTAATCTATAAAGACATGATAATTTAATCTTAATTCTATACCGATAAAAGAGTTTTCATGTGCTTAACACCTTATAATGCTTAATGGATTAATAACTCAAACATTTTGCGGTCCATAGTCATATGCTGAACATCCGACATGTTGCTATATGGATCAAAACCCTCAGTTCACGCATAAAAAGACATTTTATTAAAGTTTCGTTTTCTTTTAAACAAAAAAAAAAAATTGTAAATAGTTCATATTATCGTTACGTCGTATCGATACGAAATTCCCTCAGTTTTAAAAATCGTTCCGTATCATGACTCGTCTAGAAAACTAATTTGGCCCGCCGCAGTACCTGGCCAGGTGATTTTTCATGGAAAATTGCCATAAAAGAGGGAAAACTTCATGCAACTAGTATCCCAGTCACGTGCTACAAAGAGTGAGAGAGATAAAAGATACGGGGTTATAGATAGGTGCGATAAGGATGCCGCCATGCAATATTTCTCGCGCACCGCCGGTCTAAGATGGATAACCATTTTATTTATTATCTAGTAACTTATGCCTTTGCCTGTTTTCGATAAAAGTTTTGCTGTATATTGGCCTTAATTTAGATTATATTTTCTATATTACGTAACAATTTACTGTCATGAAAGGCGGCAAGAAAATATAGCTTTCATATTTCAATATGTTATTTAGGAATATTTCGAAGGATAGATTTAGTATGAATGGGTAGGTACTGCGTCAGGAGAAACCTGTTTGCTGGAACATAGTTAGTTAAGGTACAAGAAACTGATACTAGTAACCAAATGGAAAAAAAGCATATGCCATCATATTATGTTCTTAATTCCATTAAAAAAGGTCAATTTTCAGTCCCGCTTTTAAATCTCGACAGAAAATAGGAAATACATGCTAAGATGATAACATTAGTTTTAGTATTTGGGGATCTCACAGTTACAGGAATCTGTATTATCATAATGTTAAAAAAAACCTACAGTATAAATTAAGATACAGCCAGGCCAAATAGAGAGCTGTACATTTATCTTTGTTTGAACCCTCCGATTTCAGCCGAAAAGCCTAACGCCCCGTGGCGTAGCATTAACCAGACTTACAGTAGAAATGTATCAATCTTATGGATTTGATTCTGGTATGCAGACAAATTCCTGAAGCTGTCTGAGACTTAATTTTTTAATCCAAAATTGTTTTCGACATCAGTGTAGACCTTTAGAGGTTAGAATATACAGTAAATTAAAATAATCAATAAACATAATTATAAGTTAATTATCCTAATTTACTTTTAGAGTCTAGGATTTTTTGCCCCTTCTATTCTTTTGTTCTGTTGGCATTTCTTGGCTTTTCTTTCATATTGACTACTGATCTTTGATTCTTCTCGGCTTCATATAAATAAATAAATGCGGACAAAATCACATACATTGTTCTGAACCCAAAGTAAGTTGCTAAAGCACTTGTGTTATGGAATCCAGATACAACGAAGGTACCGCAACCACCCAAACCCGAGACAATGTAGAAAATGTGATTTTTTACTTGACCCGACCGGGGATGGAACCTGGGACCTCAGAGCTAGCGGCACCTTGAAACCAGTGCGTATGCCACTCGACCACGGAGGTCGTCAAAGTAATATGGCAACTTTAAACATCAAAAGTAAAAAGTAGCTCTACCTTCGCATTATAACAGAGAACACTAAATCAAAACAACTAAATACTCATAATCCCCACATTCAAAACATATTTTCAAGTCCAAACCCATTCAACTCAAAAAATCCCATTCCAGAATCAAAAATGTCTGTGAAAAGGTTGAAGAATACCAATGTCCCCTCTTCAGGTCATTTGCATACGAATAAGAACGTCCTTTGTCACTCAGAATGTATTTTTCACTTTCATTTCTTTGAGTTTCTTGAAAAGAGTTCGGGCCAAATATTATCTGTATGATGTGTGGTGCCGTGACCGATGGGGTGGACGACGAGTTTTGTTTTAGCCTTGTTTTGGTTTACTTGCTGTGTGGTATTTGTGTACCAGGGGGTATTATAATACTACACTAAAAGATTACTGAAAGAGCTACGAATATCACTGTGAATCATGGATCATGGATGGTTTGTGTGAAAGATTGTTTGAGAAAGCAAAGAGTGAATGCGGTAAAGGTGTTGAAAAAAATCATTGCGCTCTTTGCAAATATCATGGGAGCATTCCAGAAAAAAGGGTAGCCTGTTCAAGTGGGAAAGTAATAAAATGATAACTTGTATTACTTTGCATCCAATACCTACTTTTAGAGACTAGGTTTTCAAACATGTTACAATCGAATAACATTTTATTTTGTAATCATTATCAAGATAAAACTATAAATACTAAAAACTAAAAACTTCGTTCGCGTTGGAAAAAGTGACTTAGGACAATATTTTTTCGACACATCCTTCAGGAAAGAAAAAATTACATCATTCTCTAAATTAGCATAATTTTTTTGGTAATGAACCGATTGACATAAAGCAAACACTACCCAAGTATTAAGCCCCCCCGAAACGTCAAATACCGAAATTGAACTAACACAATTCTCAGACAAACAGACAAAATATATATTACTCTTCTACGATTTTTATCTATATCTATACTAATATATAAAGCTGAAGAGTTTGTTTGTTTGTTTGAACGCGCTAATCTCAGGAACTACTGGTCCAAATTGAATTTTTTTTTTGTGTTGAATAGACCATTCATCGAGGAAGGCTTTAGGCTATAAACCATCACGCTGCGATGAAAAATGTGAAAAAACAGTGCCGGTATAAATCATAACCTATAACTTCTACCC
>NW_020799696.1:0-30151 GCF_003590095.1 Trichoplusia ni | reverse complement strand
TTGATGTTGGAAACACCTAATTTGTTGACTATTATTCCTATATTTTTAACCGTATCGCTTATATGCCTGTCCAGTATATCTTAGTTAATTAAAAAAATATGTTCTCCATTATTTCTGACCTTCCTCTGATCATTACTAACATAAAATCTTCTTCAACAGCCTCTGTAGTAACATACAGCATCGTCGCCGGCAACACTTACGACGCCTTCGTCATTCGGAACTTCACTGGCGAAATACGAGTTAACAACGAACTTGACTACGAAAACATAACGAGTTACAGCCTCGACGTCAGAGCATTTGACGGCATTTACGAAGATTATGCCAAAGTAATAATTAATATTGAGAATTTGAACGACAACCCACCTGTGTTCTTGGCTAATTATACTAAGACAATTGAAGAGGAGAAACTTTATGAAGGCTGTATTGTCAAGGTCAGTATTGTGATATTTAAACCTGATTAATCTATTTTAGTCTTTGATTCAGATGTGTCTCAATGAATGGATGGTTAATTAATTGAAACCGAAGGTGTCTTTCGAATATTATATAATATAGTTTACAAATAATTAACGAAGATGAACGACTTTAAAAACAATAAGAATTGTACGTGTCCGATACGATGGACGAAATGTCAAAAAGGAAGAAAAATTACATCATCAGTCGAAACTCAACCTTACTAAAACCAAATAAAGTTAATTATCAAGCTGTACCTTGTAAAAAATCCAATAATATATTTATTCCTACAGGTTGAAGCCTACGATCCGGACATCAAAGACCGGAATGCCCCTCAAAACATTGTTTACTCCTTAGTGAAGCATGAACAAAAGGAGTTCTTACAAATTGACAACGATGGCTGTCTTCGGCTGACGAAACCGTTGGACAGAGATCAGCCTCTAGGGTTCACGAGATGGCAGATCCTGATCATGGCTGCCGACCATGGCGGACGACTAGGATCTGACAGTTTAAGATCAACCACAGAAGTTATCCTGGAACTGACTGATATCAACGATAATGCACCGTTTTTGACTAATGTAAGTGGTTTGTTCTTTATGTATTGGTGTGGAAGATTTTTCTTCTAGATTTGGACTGGTTCAGCACAATTGAGACTTGACAGAGACTTGTCTGATAACAATAGTGGATTGATAGATATATCGATGTGTTTAATAGAAATGACCTGGCCTAAATTGATCGGTACAGGGTTAAGTAGGGTGAGAAAAACAATAGGTCGAAACGCTAATGGAGTGTTTTCATGAATTCTAGCATCTTGTAAATATTAATGGTTGTTCTTAAAAGACTTTTGCCCACTAGCATACCCCACTGCTGGTCAGTGGTTCTACACATGTTACAGTCTAGAAATCAAAGTAGGTATTACCCAAAATTTTATTTCACAAACTGTTCGGCACTTCAGTTAATTTCAGTAATTTGTATCTATTGGCGCCAATTACTCTGTTTAATTAATTATCTGGGCTAATTAAGCGAGATAGATTTTAACATGAAAGCAAAATGCTAACCAGCTGAAGTTCTAAAATTCTTGGAAATTCCAATATGAACAGTATCCAGATCATATTTTGTTATGAAACGTAATTAGCATTCACTGGTTTGGTGTTATAATTATATTTTGTAGTTAGTTTTAATATTTTTCAAGCCCTACCCGGCAACAAATTATCAGTATTTTTCAAAATTACGCTAGCAATAACATTCGACTACGATTTGGTTAATTTCTTGAATTTTAAAGCACTGCCTTTTTTCTTATTGATCAGCCAAAAAAGATACGTGTCTAATATTTCAATTATGAAACTGAAGGAATACATTTATACTTTTTTTACCCAAGTACCTAAAATGACAAGGAAAAATAAATAGACAAAGCCAATCATTATCATATCACCGTCTACTGTCTATGAGGTCTACTCCTCCCCAAAAGAGTCATAGACAGTATAATATATATCCTGAAACACAATTAATATACATAAGCATTGAATATGAAGTGTAAGCGAACTAATGGTCCTTCATATATTCCATCACGCCCACATATGATTGATCGCTATTCTGATAGAGTGCGGACAAGTGGAACTATCTATCAAAATTGACACTAAAACAATACGTAATAATGTTTAAGAATAACGTCGGTTTATGTAAAGAATTGGTATGGGTTTTTTGGGCGGTTGTGATTGATTTTGGTCTGTTTTTCTATGTCTAGATACAAGCATGCTAGCTAATAAGGTATGTTTAGGAGTTTTCTAAACCTATTTCCGGAGTTGAGCTAATATTTGGAGGTTAAAGTAAAAAGTATCAAAGTAAATCGATCTCAGTGGCGTGCACTTGGAGAGGCCTATGTCCAGCAGTGGACTGGGATAGGCTGATGATGATGATGATGATGATGAAGTAAAAAGAAACGTTATCTTGTAGGCCAAATGTCTGCTTAGGTTCATTATGACCAGAATTCTAAAAGTAAGAACCAAAACAAGTTCTTTCTGTATCATTATCATCCTTGCCTCATTCTGACTGTTTCGGGGTCGGCTTCCTTATTTATTTTCTCTGTTTTGGAAAGCAGCAAAACACAAAAAAATACAAGGTTTGATAAGATTGACTGAACGTTTTTCTTTTTCTCAGCGTTATTTTTACTGAAACCAAATTCGATATTTCGATAATTCGAATTATTGTGTAAACCGATTCAGCTGAGTACATGTTGAATAAACCAACAGACTATCTGACCTCCTACTCATAAACTGAATTGTCATTCAAATCATTCATAAATATTCCAATCATAAAAAATACTTAGTAAAAACAGACAGATAATAAAAACCTCATGTTTCGCCCCACAATAGATGGCGCCACTGGCATTCATTTAAAACAGTAATAATGTTTAGTGGTAGTAAACTTTAAAACGTACCATTAAAGTAGGAATAAATAGAAACAATAGCCGGAGTAACTTGGATATTCTCTTCAATTTATTACCAAGTCTTATCCAGTATTGTTTAAGAAAACATCGTTAACAAACTATTTTATCCTTTGCTATCTCGCGGGCATTAAATAAGCAACCAATAAAGCTGTGTTTCTACTGTTGTCTTCATACAAACAGAAAAAAGTTAACGTACCAAATAGACTAGACAAGAACATCCTTATCTAACAAAAAAAAGAATTTAGTCCAACAGACAGGTTTCCAATAAACATTGGATACGTTTACGAGCAAGTGATGTTACCAACTCCCAGGACCATACATTTATCATCTAAAGTGCTTTAAATCTTTATTTTTAATGATTTCATAAAATGAAAAATACTTATTCAATATTTTTTAATGATAAGATTTAGTTAAAAACCCAAATATAAAAAAGAACAGTTCATACGAGGGGTTTAAAAAATATGAACTTAAAAGAAACTCAATCTTAGGAACTATATTTATAAACCTCTATTATACTTTCAGAGTCACTGAAACCCGATTAATAAGTCCAAGTTAGTTTTAGTTGGTACTTTCAAAAGATCGCAATTTCACCTTAAAACTATCGACACTTAACAGTCTCCTTTGGAAGAATTGCTAACGATAAATTTTAGTAGCTGCACCAGTATACGTACTAGATACCATTAGTTTTATCTACTTTTAGTTTATTCGTATTTGTACTCTAAAATTCAAAGTTTATTTCATTGTAAACAGGTTGTTTAATGCTTCGAAGTTCTTTTACTGAGAGATTCTATTTATAAATAACCTAAGGAACAAAGTGCCTTCTAGAATTTAGCTTAGCCAGTATTGAACCTTTATAAGCTAGGTTTCTGTTTAAAGACCACTCCGTTTGTAATATTTTTACAGACATTGTTATAATATTTAATCGAAGAAAAATCAAAGCTTCACGTTTAAATTACATCCAAATTAGAACACTCATTCCGATTGTTGAATTAAACAACTTTAACCTTCCGGCACTTAAAGCCAGTCGTTTTATGGTCCCAAACCCTTAAAATATCCATATTACAGTTTGAACTGGGACAATTGGTTGGGTCCATTTCAAATTCAACCATCCGGGTTGGATGAGAGGCCTTGGATTAAGAGCAAATGTTATCTGGCGCCGCAGAATCGTTTGCTCTGAGAATCTCGGTGTGCATGTCAGCGTTTATTCATTTGCCGATAATGTCACCTTACTAAGCATAATCTACGGCTTTGAGCTGATGTGTAATGTGTAGGGGGACTTCTATGTGAGAATTAAGGATTTCGTGTCTGTTTTGATTCAGTAGTTTGGAAACAAATTGTTCTTCCTTGTTCGTACGAGTTTGAGGAAACAATCAAGCCAAAAACTTTCGAGATTGTACTATCTCGAAAGTATTTACAGAAACTAATATCTAGTTAGGAATTAGTGAAGTCGTAACAACCCGTGCCTTGGCGACAGGCCAAGAAAAATAAAGACAAAACAAAAGCGTATCCTTTACGAAGTACCCTCAAATTTTCAATTATCTCCTTAAGATGGGATATGAATTCCCATTTTATTTACATTTTATACCCGAACCTTTCCATATTGCCAATAAATCAGGTACCTCGGTACCTCCATCGCACGTTACATTATATTATGTAAATTTAACGCTTTATTTTACCTCGTGTTTGTGTGTATGTCACTTGAAATCCTTTTGACGCGGGTAAGAATAACAGCTTACGTTTCTGTGGACACAACGTTATTTTTATTTAGTCCCTGTCTATAGAAGCCTTTTAGATTTAGCTTATGGAAGAGGATTTACCAAAACAGATATTGTTGGACCACACTCTGTAATTTAATATTCAATTTAGTGTCTCCAAAATAGCGAATTTAGGAGTACTGAAACCTGAATATCACAACAATCTAGTTTTTATGGGATAACCACTACACATTCAAAAAGGTTAGAACGAAACTTTACGCATGACACGACGTAGTGAACCCTCTAACCCTTACTAATTAAACCGCCAATCTAATGAACAATTCCCAAATAATACTGAAACCCGAAAATAAAAATGTAAAGCGAATTCCTTTTTCCACTTAAATGTTAACTTGATACGCATTGAAAAGGGCCAGTTGTCAATTTTTTATGCAAATCTCATACCTATGGGTGTTCAATATCTTATTTTGGGAGGATCCCTTGGTCCTCAGTTTTGGGAAGGGTTGGTTAATTTCCATTCCGGAGGTCTGAATGGTCCTCTCGAGAGCTTTGGACGGAGAAATCAGAGTCATCCTCATGTGACGGCGGCCTGTTGGTTTCTGTAACGAGGTTTTATTTATATTTAGGGTTTGTTTACTGGCATTTTGGTGCCAGGGTATATATAGTAGATTTTCTTCAACTATTTTCGGACGCGGAAAAATTCCAGTGTATTTTTTTCCTAGTGAATCAGTTTCTTACTTAATCGATTCATATGGAAAGAAGACTGCTCAGAATACTATACGTATCTTCAGGTTTTAGTGCTTTTAGAATATTTTGATCGAGGTCTCGAGTTTTACCGTATACAATGTCTGCCTCAAGAAGTTATGTAAGAATATTTATTCGGCTACTTAATATTCAGTGCGCTCATGGAATGTCGAAGAATTTAGAAAAATTATGCACAAATACATGTTAACCAAAAAGCTTACAATAAACTTCTTGTTATATGAAGGTCATTGCTAATTTGATTACAAAATTTTCTTATGAAAGAAAACTGTGGACTTATCAATTTGGTACGTAACTATGTTGGGTTTTTGCTCTGACGTCATAGGACCTTGGTAGAAGGCAGTTTATGATGTAACAGTCAGATGATATCGATGCCGAATATTTAGCAGAAATGCGCATTTTTTAGCTCCCAATACTGTACCAATATTCTAAACAAATAGGACAAAAAATTGGCTGGAGTAAAACGGTTTGCGATTTATTTCTCAAATGCTCTGGACATTTGTGTTGCCAAAATATAAAACTTAGCACAGAACAAGGATTATCTATAGTACATTTATTTAGATATACTGAAGGTTTTATAAACGAGCTTGCAAGTTCAATGTACTTTAACCCCATATTAATAAAGTCTATTTTTCAACAGACCCAGCCAGTAATTTGGTACGAGAATGAGCCTCCCGGCCAGGTAGTGATCCTGACCGCTAAGGACTACGATTCCACTGAAAATGGACCTCCTTTCACCTTCGCCCTGAACGAGTCTGCCTCATTTGATATCAGATCCAAATTCCATATACAAGGTAAGCCCTAATTTGACCTAATATTAAATTAATATAAAGAAGATTAATCCCGAACGACAAAGCTTGGTGAGTTTGGATGTCTTTCGGGACAAAATCGGAACAACCAGCAATGGAGGTGCCTTTAAACCAGAGCAAACGTTCTGGTAGATGTTAAATATGCAAACTGCTGAAATTGCTGAATTCAGTTTTAAGCGGGTTCTACAGATAAGCCTCCAAGTGGCTCTTTCTGAAATTATAGTTATGAAACTTAAATAACATGTCTATTCAATAAAAAGATTCTTCCATAACTGGTCTACAAGTACGTAACGACGGTACAAAGTTACACGAACCACCCAAATCAGATCAAAGACATGTCTGAGAAAGTCCGACCACAATAGACCAATCCACACGAATTCCTATAAACTGTGAACTGGCACTGAATTGCTAACTTTCCCGATACGTCTTTGGAGCGATTCCATTCCGTTTCAATTCGTCCTATTCGAGACGCCTGAAATTTTCCGAGAGAAGCCCAAAATCGAGTTTCGATCAATTAGTGTAGTTAACATGCAATAAATGGCGTGCCAAGCCTAAGAACAACTTTGTTTGCGAAGTGCCAATTCAATTTTGGTCCCCTCCATTTTGGATGGCGTGTTGATAATTTTGTATACGCTTTCAACTTGTATTTAGATATTTCGAGTTATTTTTGGATAATTAGGTATTCATTGTTGAGGAACTCGTAGGTAATATATACTATAATAAATAAGTAACTAAAATAAGTGTAATATACTGCCGGTTATACCGGTTATAGTCTGAAAGCTATGATTTCTAGTTATTCCCGTACAAAATTTCATCAAAGTTGGTTAAGCGGGTCAGCAATAAAAGCCTAATAAAGAAAACTCAAATTCGCACATAATAAGTTATTTTTTAATTACTTACTTGTATAACACAGATTTACAATAGTTGCTTTTTATATTGATTTATCAATCACCTCGTCTGTCGCCATGACCGATTTCTTCAACGTAATAGTGAGGTGACGTAGTAGAGTAACAAGGATACGAGATTCTAAAATATTTATCAAATATCTGTTACTAACTAATAATAGCCCAGACACAAGACATAGTTAACATTTACGTTTTAATTCTTATGTTTTCATTTACTTTAAATCCTTTCATACTCGTATCTATTCTCATAGTTTTTGTCTTTCATAATATATGTGAGGTTTATTTATCTGAAAGTATATCTTTTAGAAAATCTCATTCTTTTTTTTAATTCCTCAAAATAACTCTTTAATATAAAATGCGTATTAATAATGAAACCAGTCGAGCAAAACATATCCTTTTAAAATAAGCATTACGTATCTAACAAATTCATTCCCCTTTTTGCCTAACATTTCAGTTACACAATTCTGACATAATACCCCAAAAAGTAAGCTTTAAAAAAATATTATTAGCCGTCTCTGGTATTCCACGTAAGTCCTTTTAAATGTCAGTCAAAAAACTGTCAGGAAAAGTTCAAAAACTTTCCTCAGCTCAATTAAAAGTTCAGAATTTTTCCATTGCTTTTTACATGATATAATTTAGTTGACATTTGAAAGTTTATTGTTTGATCGATGAATTGTTGCTAGTGATGAAATCGTCCAATAAAAATAAATTTAAATTTGTCTACGTGATCTAGATTTGCTTGTTAATTTTCGTTTGGTCGGATGATTTTTTACAATGTTTGTTAACTGTGAAAGTTCACAGGTAAATTTTTATATTTCGTTTGTTATTTTACTGGTATTTTTTAAACTGGTAACAATATATCGTACACTCATGGTTAAATGATACTTAGAATTTGATAGGCAGGCAACTAAATATTTGATATTATGATATACAGTTCAATACATATTGTTTGTATTGTTTTTTTGCTTACAATTTTATGTCAATGATTTTTATAATTTTTGCTCAGGTAACATCCTATCGACTTTGGTATCGTTTGATCGCGAGCAGCGCAAGGAATACAGGATTCCAGTGGCCATCACGGATTCAGGAACCCCTCGACTGACAGGCGTCTCCATCCTCCACGTGGTGATTGGTGATAAGAATGACAATCCCATGGCACCAGGACACAGCGACATCTTCGTATACAATTATAAGGTACGTATTTAAATTGTCCGCCATCTTGTCATCTCATATTTTGACGTTATACCTTGTGAAGTTTGTATTGATTGATACTTTTAGTTTTTTTTTAATTTCATTTAATTGTTGTCTTTGGTAACATACAGCGTAGACTTTTTATTTCTTTTCAAAAAATAATGTTAGGATTTTTTGGTATAATTTTCTTTATTTGTTTGAAGTAAAACAACAGTCCGTAGATTGATTACTAAAATGTCGTTTAGTATTACAAATCAGTGGACATTGTAGTAAATAAAGCAAGAAAATGTTTGAGGATTTTAATATTTACCTGCATATTTTAAGGCCAATTACATTCCGAATAAAGTGGCTCGACAAAGGCCGAAAGATTTTTCTGATCCCTTCAGGGACCATCACATATTTCCTTTGAGCCACCAAGTAGACCTTTAATATCGTTCGCCTTTTAGTTTTCAGGTTATGTTTAATTTTGCGTAAAGTTGTTTTTTTATATGCACAGTTACAAGTATAGGTATGTTTATTAAATCTTGACCATCCAGTACAATTGCGGCGCTGGCATCCTCCATATTTAAACTTCACTTGGTTCCTTTTTCGAAAATAGAATAACTTTACTTTTAATTTATTCAAAATATCGAGAATGTCATCGTTGGTATTCAAAAGCAAGATTTAAATAAAGAACTTTGTATTTTTTATCTAACATTGTAGTTTTGAAAGCGCAACAGATTAAAAATATTTATTTGTTCACTTCTTTATTCTCGAACTTTCCCTAATTAAAAATAGAAACACTTAATTTAATTTGGTATCATCTTTGGATAGTTTCTGTTTGGTTTTTAATCTTGGTGTGACAAATACTTACATTTCTTTCGTTATACTTAAAATAGATAGTAATGAAATGAAATTTTAATATCGAAATTGTTTTCTCTAACGCTATCAGCCGGAAACCTACTTCAATGAGATTTTATACAGTTGGAGATACTACGTAAGTATAGAATTATTATACATGTATAGTTGTTATTGTTCCTTCACTTTTCTTTGTTTGTTTAATACAATTGAAGAAAATTGTATTGGATGGGACTTCGTTTCTCTCAGTTTGTCAAATCTGTTGTTTTGTGTTTAATTTTCATTTGTTTTTCTCTTTGTTTTGTTTTTCTTGAGAATAGAACGACGTTTATTCTAGGATTGTAGGTGTTTTATTATAAATTTACCTTTAGTTTTTAAGGTAGTCTAGTTTTATGCACAAAAGAATACGATTCTTCTTAAAATAGTTTTTGAATATAAAACTTAATATGAGGTCAGCTATTTAAAAAAAGCATAGTCAATGATTATCAGAATAGCTACGATTAATATAATAATATATTAACTTTAGAGCCGTATAGTCCACAGTGATTATTGACAAAATCCAATTAACCGGCCGGTAGTGAAGTGACGCGTAATAACAATATGATTTCAATTGTCTGTCGTATAATTCAATTAATTGAAATAATGCGTCCATTTTGACGTACGGATTTGTGAATTTGACGTTTAGTGTTGGTAAGTTTATTATATTGTAATTATGATTGTAGAGTTGGGAATTTTTATAGTTTATGACAAAATATTGGGCACTTTTTTGCGGTATTAAAGCACCTACATCTAGGTCTAAATTGATGACCTCGATGAGTCTCGGTGTTAAATTTTAGTACTTTTGTTATACCGTTAATAGAAATACATTTTTGAACTGTCTGGTTATCACAATTCATAAGATGTCGACAGACTGACAGACAGACAGCGGTGTTTTAAAAATAGGGCACCCCGTCTACCCTTTATGTACGGAACCCTAAAAACTACAACCTAATTTTATATTCATTAAGCAAGTCAACCTCTACAACAAAACTATTTGTTGAAACAAAAACTCACATACATTTTTTGTTGTTTCAAATTGTCAAGCATCACTTCATTGTATCTTAATACTTCATTTCGTCACACAATTCGTATTCAAGACAGTCTTTAAAGGCATGAATTATGAAAATGTACGTTCAGTAGTAATTCGTGCAAACAGTAAACTGTTTTACGATATTCCATTGTACACTCGGTTACGTAAAATACATATGTTTTAGTAGCAGTTAAAACTTTGCTAGTATTGTACATACAGAATAGTTTTTTATGTGATAGTTATTTTGTTTTGTTTTTACGTGAAACAGAGCGTAATAGGCAAAGGTTTTCCTGTTTTCGGCCGACTCGGGTTTTGGAATGTTTTGTTTTATTTTTTTTAATTTCGGTAAGCGATTTTGTAATTTTATATTTACCTGATAATGTTTTGTTGTGGTTTTAATATTATTTTGGGTACTTTTACCAAACTATACACTTATTTTAATTATCTCTGAGGCAACTTAAGATTAACCAGTTATTGAGTTTTAGAAAAAGAGTAAAAGTTAAGTTTTGTACTGTACTGTTTCTTAGAAGTCCGTGTGTGTAAAGTGTCGTTTTGTAACTTGAAAATAAGAGTAAGATAAGTTCCTGGCTTAGTCAAAAACAGGACGCGGAAGACTCGAAAAGTAGTATAGCACATTTTGGTATTACATTACATTATTACTCAATAAACTACTAAGCCTAGATACTCAAAGATTTAATTAACAAAGCTGTGTGTCGACCTTATTGTTTTCCAAAATTCAGCGGTTTCAACCATCCCTCAATGAATAATCAGGGTTTTCGATACACCCTACAGACCTTAACGATTATGTCCGTATTTTATATAATATATAGCTATTAAAATGTTAATTTTGCCTTTAATGAAGGCGCTTTAGTACATATAAACAGGGATTATGTTGAGAAGACACTTTTTACTGTCCTGCCCTGATTTCTGAAGACTCGTTTACTCGATGTAGCTTAGACCGAGAAAGTGTGTCAAGTACGTGTTATAGAACACTCATTAAGGGTTTTATTTAAATTAGATTGATGTGTGGCGTCTTGGGAAGTTTGCTGCCGACTTGCTTTTCTGAGTTAAATTGACAATAAAAAAAATTGCGTATCACGACTGAAGATAGAAATGAAACAAGAGTAGGAAGTAGTTTCCTCAGTAGATACTATAGGTTACAAATCATAATGACAAGTAGGAATATGTAGAGAGAATGGAAGAGAAAAAAAAATTGAAACTTCATACTTTATAGTACAAATATTTTTTACAAAACTAATAGCTTTAGTAGAAAACATTGAAATATAAACAAACATACATACTACAAAGTGATCCTTAATTTACTTTTAGAAAAATTTAAAATCTCTTACACAACGCTCCGCGTAGCGCAGTCGCTATTAACTTTTTAATACAATTTTAGAAAAATAAAAGTATTCCATGTATGCGTTGTACGTAATCTGTGTAATGTAGGCGGATTCGCTTCAACTGCTCGCTTCTTAATGAAGGGGCGACGTTGCCGCAAATACGGTGAAGGCTCGTTTGTTTTGTTACTGGAAGAGTAACTCGGGGAGAGTAACTCGCCTTGTGGAAATACCGTTCTAAGTTCTTTGAAACGCGATTGATAGATCACGTTTCGTATTTCGTTTATTGACGTAGACGTTATGTCACTGTGTTAGATAACTGAATTATGATTTTAATTATAAATTCAAAATACTCATTAGATATCGAGATATTAAAGTTGATCGATATTTGAAATTTATTTGAAGTGGTGTTTTTCTTATTAATAATCGTATTGTACCTGATTACTTAGCTTTCATTATGACCGCCCAGTGCGCTTTAAGCAGAAAAAGTCTGCACTCAGTCAAACTGAGAAGACAAGATCACAAAAAATGGTCGAAACAATATTCCTTATACACTAAAGCCTGATTACCTACAGCTGAAACATCCATTTAACCTTACTTTATTATAACTGTCATTCGAGTCAAGTATTTCATGCCAGTAGATTCAAACGCTCCCCAAGTCCGTATTCGCTTTAACGACGAGCTTACGTCGACCGCACTAAACCATGGATTGTGTCCAAAACTCTGCACGCTAAGTTTCCATAAAAAGCTATCGCCGCCATAATTGATTTGTCGCAAACACTTTCTGCTTAAATACTTTGGGAAATTAAATCGTCTTTAGATAATTAGATTTTGAGAGTATCTACAGTTTCAAGACTGCATTTTTAAAAAGTGTGTATTGTATCAAATAAGTTTGTTATAAAGAGATATTGTAATTTACACATGATTGACAGTCGTTATGTGTGGTTAGAAGCTAGAAAGTCTGAACAAATGGTATCATGTTTCCCTGGTAACTATGATTGAGGGGATCTGAAGATATCCGGAGACGCTTATCTGACCTCCTCAACCATAGTTCTCTGTTTAGACGTTCCTCGTAAAACACTGGTACTTAGCTGCATCATGACTCGAGAACAGATCCCAAAATAGTTGGGAAAAGTCTAGGATGAAGATGATGATTTTAATTAAGAGGTAACACGAGTCACAGTTTTAAAGAGCTGATTAAGAGCATCTTATACTTGGTATATTTTAGCATTATTTAATTAACTTCTACTTGTCACAATGATAAGTCTTTGGAAAAAATACGTCAATATATGAACTTCATAATAAAAACGATACCACATTCATAGTTTAATTGTTAAACTATTAAAATTGTAATTAGCAATGTAATAATAGTAAAGGGCGTGATATTTCCGTAGCCAAAATTAATAAATGAATTGGAAAATTAACGTTCCGTACAATACCGTGTAAAATTGGCTTAATTAGTTGTAGGCTCAACATTATTATTAGTAAACGCTTCACAGGGATTAATTGCCTATGAATACATATTAAATTATCGACGAAAATTATTTTCGTGATGTGAAATTAATTCTTAACTCTCTTTTTTTCATCGACTGGGGTTTTCAAGGGGATATCAGTTACTGAGCTATCAAAATCGGATATTTGACTATTAAATCTAATAAGTCCTTTAGACAGATGTTCAAAAACATATTTGTTTCTATAAGCGAAAGCAAAACATGAGACTGATGCAGTAGGTATATTGAAATGTCGTGTAACGTCACTAAACTCACTTTACTGAAAAGTGATGTTGTTAGCCATAGATTTCCACGTCCAGCGTTTGGTTAGTCATGGTATTTTTAATAATTTTACCTAATTTTTAATAACTGATGGACTAATTAGAAAGAAACAGTGAAATTGAGAGACATCCCTATTTTGATGTAAACTAAAAATGACCTAACTTTCTCTCTCGGTTTTGCCAGTCAATGTCAATAATTGCATTATTTTGCGTATAACGGGATCTAGTTTTCACAGCGTCAGCATTGCTATGGTCTTCTTCTGATGGAAGAGCTCAAAGGTATTATTAGATAAAAAAAACTGTTTATTTCCATGAAAAAAAATAAAATAAAAGTAATTCTAAAATATTACATAAGTAGCAAAAATCTATTACATCTAGATTGTAGGACCGGGATAAATGGTTATTATTGTATTTATTTAAATAACGCCTCCATAAGGAAGTAAAAGATATGTGGCGGTCACGGGGGGTTTCACAAACATTCAATTCACATGCACAAAGGCACCCAGATTTATATTGTGAAAAGAAACACTAGAGGATATGTAAACAATATTGCAAGTATCTTATCATTGGTTAGCAACATTTTTTTTAGTTCAGGTCTCCTCTGAATTCATTCAGTTCGATATTGAACCTTTACGAATTTTAAAAGTTAGTTGACAATGAAAAATCTGTTCAAAATTTAATTGATGCCTTATAAAATCAATGAAATCTAATAAAAAAGCATTAAGAACCGAAATGGAACGAATCGATTATTCCATAGGTCACATAAAGTCACATTACTTAGACGAGCAATGAGCCGTACATCGTTATTGCGATCTTAATGTGAGCAATCTTAAAAGCAAGACTTGCTGGTGATAAAGCGAGACACCGTAACAACTAGTGTAGACCGCCGTTTCACTTACACACAAGAGTTTTTAGTAGAGGTATTGGTCACATTGATATTACTTAATGATATTATTTTAGTTATTTCTTATAGAAGAGAATCATTACAAGATTGAACAATGTACAAGTAAAGAAGAATGGCAAATTAAAGAAAAACTACTCTCGAACCAAGGCCTTTAGTCCTTGTGTCGCGAGAGTTTCATAAGCATTCAGGTCTTACACAAAAAGACACCCTCCAGACTAGAACAAGCATTCGTGGATATCACAAATACTTGTCCTACGCAGGGATCGAAATAACACAGTGGGTTTGCTATGGTGAGTTATACCAATTTGCTATACATGTAGTCTGAAGTTCCAAGTGATCAGATCAATTCCCAAATTATTAAGCTTACGACTAATTAACTCCATTTTTTACCGCAATCGGGTAAAAGTGCACCAACACATGGTCTACAATCAGTGACACTTCAATATTTATCTCAAAAGAGAAAGCAATAATGTGTTGAATCGACACGTGTGACAACTTTGATTCATTGGCTATAGAAATAGAACATTATTTAGAACTTCCATTAGAGACCAACTGTTCAATGCACTTGGCTGTTTTAGATTGGATTTTTTATTAATGATTTAGTGTGTATTAGGCACTTATCTTTAAGGCTCTTTACAATACACATTTTAAGCTGCAACACTTATATTGTAAAGACGACAGTCGCCTTCTATATCCATAGTGTTGCCAGCTGTTTACTATTTTTTTTTAATAATTATTTTATAAGTAATAACTTCACTACATTAAATTATTTTCAAGACAAACGTAAAAAATACATATACTAAAATGACAAACAAAACGAATATTTGTTTTAACCTTATAGCTAACGCCATTCACAAGTTTCCCCTGTTCGTTATATTATTTACGACTTTTTGACAGTTAAGAAAGGGTGCAAGACAAAACACGTTTGTTTCGGGTTATCGATACAAATAAATTGTGTGACATGTTTAAAAAGTTCTAAGACCCCTTGTTTTTATGGTCTTACCCTTTTACCCCATGGTATTACAATTTTCAAATGTTATTTGTGTTCTACAAAAAGTGGGACTGCAATTAAAATAACGTTTTTGCTCGTCTTGGCTGGGTCATTGCCGTGCCCCCAGATTAGATGCGTGTAATATGTTTGTGTGAGAGAATTTGAGTACAGATGATTTTTTAAATATGATGACGTCAAGTTACAGTAAGTTACCAAGTTAATCTAAATCACTTTGTCATCAATTTTTCTGGCCGGTTTCGACTGACCTGTTGGTCTAGCAATGACTGCTACACCAGAGGTCGTGGGTTCGATCCCCATCCAGGATAAATATTTGTTTGATGATCACGATCATAATTATGTTCTATGCCTGGGTATAATTTATGCATATTATTTAAATATGTTTGTTATACAAATTTAGAGACTAAATGGCGTTGTGTTTAAGTTGTGGAATATTACATTATAATATACACACATAACGACCTAAACTTACAAAATTACACAAAGTAATGACGGAAAAATAATACTTACCTACATATTTTTAATGATCCTTCTACATTATCATACCCAACTCAATTAATTGAAACGAAGCCACATCAAACAACGTAACAAAACGGTTCGGACGTCGGACGTTAGGACGTTTGGACGTATTATGGACGTTCAGACTGTAAATAATTCATGACGGACAAAAACGGTTACATTCTAATCTCCATTCAAAGGCACACGTGGTGATACTAACTCAGATCTAATTGATATATCTGTTTGGGCCTCAAAAGGGCTTGTACTTGTAGCCCTTCCAATAGGTAAGATAATAAGGTAGGTTAACAATATTATTAATATTAACAATATTATTAATATTAATAAACGAATCCTGTAAATAAACTGATGGACATATTTTGACTGGCCATTTGGTCTAGTGGTTAGTAGCCCTGACTGCTATACAGGAGGTCGTGAGTTCGACTCCCACTCAGGACCAAATGTGTCTGGGAGTAATTTTTGTATATTATGTATGTATTTAGACATACAAAAGTATGTTTATGAGTTGTCTAATTTCACAATGTCTAGTGTGAAGATTGTAGAATATTATGTTTCATAATGTGCTGTATATAATAAAGAAAAACTTGCATAGAATCTCCCATAAAAGAAAATGTAATTATTTTAACATTTCTAGTGACAACACTCGTCCTCCTAAAACATAATCCACAAATATCAAAACATAATGTCAATATTTCGAGTGCCCATTACCGCATTACGTATGAATAAACAAAGACTGAAATCCAATCAAATCAAATCAAACACAATGACTATCAAAGGTAAATAAACCAGAAATACAAAAGGCAGCGATAAAATCGAAGTTCCATTCACAAAAAGCTAATTTAAGTTGAATCATTAACTGAAATCCCTAATTAGAACAAACAAATTTCAATAGACGAATCCGAGTTAAACTACTAGCACCGCACTCCTTCGGCTCCGAGTGTTAAGCCCCTGATCCTTCATTAATCCTAGAGAGAGTGCTGTTTTTGCCAACCCTAAATTCACGCGATGGGCAGATAAAGCCCACACATTATATCTATTACCGGGTTTCACGAACCGTCACGTTTCCGAATGTAAATGTTGATTTGACAACCCTATATGATAATGAGCAAACAATACCAGGGATTTTCGTGTTCCATACTTAGTTCGAATGAATTTGATGCGATTGGAGCAGTTATTGCATTTCTGGTTCGCGTTGTTATGTCGCTGTTCGAACCTATATGTTCACTTAATCAGGCGTACATTTTTTGCAATATTTTCTGGGAATTGGACAAACGGAGGCATGCTTTGACTTTGTTCACTCACTTCTTTTGATTCCTGAATAGCATTGCAGTACAGAAGAAATACCGAAGCTTTATTCTACAGTGTGATTGTCCGATGTGCGCTCAATGTAAGTTACGAGGTAGGGGGAATTTTCTCCTGTCTCCCTAAATTTAAGCATGCGAAGGATGTGTTTTATGGCAACGACTTCCGAATTCATCACTTAGTTTGCGAACTCCCCATTTTATTTATGACCAATTTCTGTGAATTGACCCTCTATTGGCAATTTTGCACCCTTAGTTTATTTGGTGCAAGGTGCATGTGAAGCGAGATTAGAAAAAAAGTATTGAATATTGTTTATGTTACGGGATATTTATTCAAAGGGCTAGTGAGGGGATCAATCATAGAAAATATTATTCGGAACTCCCCTATTGTTGCATTTGTATTATTGCGGTTGGCCATTTTCGTATGCTATTATGTTTTATATTATGTATGCTTATACAGATGTGCCTACTATTTATTCTATTATATGTTTAAAGATCTTTTAGATTTATGTATAGTGTGTATGAAAACCTTGCCCGATCGAATGAAAATATTGTTTTTTTTTTACCTAATTTTTATGATGATAGTTTGCAGTTTTACCATAAGTTATCTGTACGATATTATTTAAAACTAAAATTGATCGGGGAAAACGCTTTTGTTTTTTTTTCCAAAAAATAAGCAAATAAGATCGTTACGCTCACTACAACCCCTTAATTGATCAAACAGGTTTTTTTAATACATACTGTGTTTATTTCTATTAAATACAACATTAAGTATATACACAGACATAATACATTCTTTTGATTACAGTCCACGAGTATCGAGTCAAATAGAATAAACATTATCCACTATAATAGTAAAGTCTTTGTTAACTTTCCCTTGCAAATTGGCTCAAGGAAACCTGAAGGGTTTTCAACCCGGGTTTAAAATTAACTATACTTGCTACTTAGGACTGCCTTTTGTGTTTCAAGTCCGGATCAAAAGCTTTGCAGGATCAAATTAGGAAACTGGATTTGGTTTTCATTATCCTTTTTAGGTCTTGGTGTTGGTCAGTGAGATTACATTTTATTTAGTTCTTTTTGGATCTTTGCTTAGTGAAACTATCGGATTTAGGTTCAATAATTTGGCCAGTATGGTGGTTATTTGGACATGATCACGTGTTTTAAGGATCCATTTTCCAATATACATTGTTTGGGGTGTTCGGAAATATAAAAATATTTGAATACATAATAATATAATCTGAATGCTACTTTTTATTTTTATAATAACTATCGTGAGACTGATTCATTATTTAATGATGTAACGGTTTACTCACGCGTATTTATGTCGAAATGTTCGACTCGCGATCCCGCCGCGTCTGCTCATGATTAAGGACTCTGGTTGGGTCCGAAACTAGTAGGGCTACCCCGATAAATACGCGTGAGTAAACCGTTACATCATTTAATACTCAATGCTACTTACTAATGAGTAACGTAACGTACATAATTTACAAAATACGATAGGTCTTTAGACTTTGTTTACATTCTAAAAATAACATTTAAAAAAACAAAGCAAATATACACAGTCTATTTAAAACGTAACATTCCTTGGTATAATGCTATGACGTCACAAAATGGTCGCCACACAAACCCACCACGTAATTTTGAACTGATGACATTCTCAATTTAAAATGTCTCACCCTAACACCGACACTTTAATGAGCATTTTAATTGCGGGCCAAGCCAGTGTAAAGAACCACTGTTTTACGCGATCTTCGACCTTAATGCGCCGTGATAAGAACTAATATTATGATACTAAAAACAGTGACTAAAATTTCGGACCCCATGTACATTACTACTGTTTCACTCGATCTTCGACTTTAACGCACCCTACTAAGACTAATATTACTCTACTTATAAGAATGACAAAAAAATTGAGGACTCTGTGTGTATCAGTAGTGTTTACGCGAATTTCGACTTTATTTAAACGTGATAAGGACTATTATAATAATGCTCACAACAGTGACCAAAAATCGTGTTTTCCAGTACGAAAGTTTGAGAAGTTTACATTTGCTGGCTGGATGTGTTTTGTGGCTTTTTTTCGTATATTAAATTAACAAATTTTGTCCTTCACAATGGAAGTTAATTATAGTTAGAGTTTAATATTCTTTTGTAATGGATATGGAAGTTTATGTTTACTTATTTAGGTACGTGTATTTTACATTTAGAAATTTCGACTGCACGGAGAGCAGAGGTTGAGGTCACCACGCCAAACCCACCGAGTTTTATGTGTCGCGGATTCGATCCCCGAATAGAACAATTATTCTTGTGATCCATATGACAGGAGTCTTTAATGAAAAAGAAAAATTTAATTAATACATATAGTCAAGGAAAAAGATGCACCTTTGAAAAAAAGAAAGGAAGAAGATTAAGTAAAGTAATAAAAGCAATGAAGCAGTGGGTAGGTTGCAGGTCTCAAAAAATATTATTTTCCCTCCGTCGCGTGTCAATGGACAGTTTCACTCAGCACGAGAAACCCCAGCGTGGTTACTTGACAGTTTTAATTAATTATTAATTACGACAAGGCGAGGGGTGAAGATTTTGTTGAGATTCATACCATTGTCCGTCCCTTTGTCCATTAGACACGTGTGTTATGAACAATTTACATCAACATAACTTCCCTAATGAATACCATTGGTACCGAAGTGCGTGTTTACAAATAAAGTGACATCATATGTCACGATTGACGCGTGCGTGGGCGAGCCAGCACGACTGATTAATGACGTCACGGATAAAGCCGCAGGACCAAAAACCCAGCCTTATATTTTCGCTTCACTCCAGCAAACATTTAACATAATCCTCTTACGCAAAGAACGTTAAATATGCACATAACAAAAAGCAAACGACTACAAAAGATAAATGTTTTTAACCTGAAAAGCAAAGTTCAATTCATTTCGTGTAGCACTTTATAGTATTTGCTATTCACGCCAATTTTATTACAATCTACAAATAGGACAAAGAAGTATTGGACAGTTTGCAATATAACTGCAGAATGCAGGCGTCTGATTGGTCGATACGAGTCACGGAACGAAATTCTAATTTCAATTTTTAGTAGTTGAATGCAGTCATGCTATTGGGTAATATTTGACGATAGTGAACGGCTTAGACGTTCCAGTTTTGAAATTGAATTTAGAACTTTTGTTCGAAGTCGTTTGTTCTACAATATTGTTTTAAATAACGAAAAGTTTAACGGTTATTTGCACGAGATAAAGGTATTTACGAAAAAAACCGATGAGGGGTTATTCCAACTACACGATTTTTTTTTTACTGTCTGTTTGCATTCCGTTACCAAACTATATTTCAGATCGTTTCCACGAATTTTCACGCTTATTTTTGCAGCTAAAACTTTGATACTATCTATGGATTTTTTTCTTTTTAGTTTCGTACAAGGCAGTCAACTCTAGTAGCCATGAAGTGGCGTTAGAAATACGAATCACATCGGATAGAGCAATCTCGGACGTCTTCGTACGTGGTTCGTGTGATTCCGAACGTTATATGACGACGTGAGAAAAATCCAGGATGGGATTAGCAACATTTTTATGAGGAAATTGATTTGGAGTTTACACGCATTCCGTCGGCGTTTTAGTGTTAAGTACTAACATGGTTATTGCATTACGGTAACTGTTGAGTGGACTGGGGGACTTCTTGGCGTTACTCTTTGTAAGCAAGGTTGTATTTCGATCTTAAACAGTAGGACTGAGTACAATAGTAATGAAAGCAATACTTATTTTTAAACTTGTCTAGTTGGGTAGTATAGGCAGCACTTAATAATACAAAATTTACTAAATAATTTTACTGCTATTGTGAAAAGGCAAGAAACGCAACTTTAACAAACTTAAAATTCTTTAAGAGTAAATTATACCTGAACTTATTTTATTGTCATTCAAACACGCCTTTATGACAGTTTTTGAGTATCACATTTAGTTATAAGTCTTTAAAATTAAATCATAGTAACGATATATGTAATTACAGTTAAATATTCCTAACCCAAAACATATTCGCATAGACATATAACAATAAATCGCATATTCAGCGTCCCTCATCTAAGTTATTAACATTTTATGCATTGTAAAGTTGTTATAAAAACTGGTGCTTAAAAACAGAACCCGAGACCTCTCGTGCGGTCAAATAATTCAGGCGCCGCGCCGTGCCAACGGGGTCGAATGTTATATTATCGTTTTTATTTTACGCTAGTTGAGTTGATTTTTTATATTTTTGGATTTGTGTAGGTGTGATATTGCTCTGCCATTTGTTATTGAATTGTAAGGTTATGTCAAGGCATTAAGCGGATATTGTGTACATTTGTTATCCACTACCGCGCTAATATTCGAAAGATTTTAAGCTAATTTTCTCGATTAATTTTGGACACTTCAGATTTGTTTTTCTTCTTCTCAATAATATATTTCATAACATAATGACTAAGTGCTCGTGCTGGAGCTTGTGGCTAAGCTATAACCGCATAAGTGATTCGATCACAGGTTAAACTATGCTTGACGCGGTTGGTCTGTAGATGGGTGACCATCTTTGTCATAACGAGTTCCTCCGTGTTTCGGAAGGCACGTTAAATTGTGGGTCCCGGCTGTTATTCCTACATCTTTGTCAGTCGTGACAGGTAGTCAGAAGCTTGAAAAAGTCTGACAGCCAGTCTAACCAAGGGGTGTCGTGTTGCCCAGGTAACTGGGTTGAGGAGTCAGATAGGCAGTCGCTCTTGTAAAACACAGGTACTCAGCTGAAACCGGTTGGACTGGTAGCCGACCCCAACATAGTTGGGAAAAGGCTAGGCCAATGATGAAATGACTAGGTGCTGGTAACTTTCAATTTTCGTTAGTATTTCCTGGGTGTTAACGTCAAAAATGATTCATAGTTCCAATATACATATTGAATGGAAAATCAAGGATCCTGAATTAACTGTCATAATTGACAGCATTAATTACAAGTACCTTATTATCACATATAATAACAACGTTAATTAAATCAATGAGTCTTAATTAAGGGTTGTATTATGTCGATCTCGTTTCTACGAATTAATATCAACGCAAGTATGCAAGCGTTATCTTGTTATTTAATGAAAAAACAGTTTTATTTTTTTAAAGAACAATGTGTAAGTAGTCCCTTATACATATTATCTTCACTCACAATAATTTGGTTAAGCTAACCCGTATTGAACTAATGCTCATTAGCGTACAAACTAAATCGTTATTTATCACTATGGATGTGCCGTCTATCACCAAGATACGAAAAATAATTAAAATAATAATCCAGATTTAGCAAGTCCTGTTGCGAGTACAACTCACACTTAACCGGTTTTGTGGGCATTTATTGAATAGGTGTAAGTAGTCTATTATAAGGTATACACGGTATTCTTCCATAAGAAGCTTTAAAAGTTAAAAAGAATATTTAAATTGATGGTCCTTTCTGAGATTTACCTAACTATGATGTCAATAAAGAAAACAGTTTCTTAGCAGGAAATGTATCAAATACATACGATTACAGTAAACGAAAATGGCAACATCATTTCCTTTCAACACATAAGCCACCCCTGCAAAACTTTTCTTTAGGAACACTAAGGAACTGTAAATACCTTATAAAATTCTTATTAGCCTCATCTCAAATTGAGGGGCCCTTGTTGACATGGGGTGAGTTGTACACCAACCCCTACTTTTACATAAATAACTACAAGATGGCAACTATTTGATTATCTAGGGGCAAGCCAGGGGTGCAGAACCCTCTTCATTAAATGCATTTTCCTAAATGAGATTTATTTTTCGATCAGAGCGAAATATTTAAGATATTTTTATGACGTCATTTCATTAAATTAATAGCTCGTAAGCTTAAGTTTTATGAGATGAGCAAGTTATTAGGTTGCATACGTTATTTATGAGTAAATAATAAATTTAACGGTCATTGGATTATACGGAAGTTTAATATTCTTTTTCATTTGATGGCTATAAATAATATTGATTAAATTTTTTGATGAAAGAGGGTGGTAAAATGCCGTACTATATTAATATTCAGCTTTCTAATATTTTTAAAGTTTCAATATTCAGCTCTGCTCTGCTTTATTTAATTACGCCATTCCAACCTTCAGGTATTTTTTTTTAAATAAACTTGCTTGCTTGCTTAATTTCTGGTATCGCATAAAACTGTTTTTTACCAATAACAAATCCTTAAAAACCGACATACAATTTAGCAGACGAAATATTGCCATATTACGAAAACGCTTTATAAAATAATTAAGTACTTATATAAATAAATAAAAAGAACAGATATTAATTAAACGTTTCATAAAATAAAGATATAAATTAAAAAAAGAACAGCTATTAACACATAATCTTGATCCTTTTAAGTTTTAATACTCATTGTAAGATTCAATGAGCTGAGCTTTGGTCCATTGAGGAAGATGGGCGATTGAGCTAACGATTATCGCTTTTACACCCGTTAGGGATTCACAGCCCTTAAGGAAACACGTATATAAAGTACTATTGTACATTATATTGTACATTACAGGTTGTTAAATCTCAACGTTAACCTGAAAGGTACCGATAATCTGCGTTTGAATATTATGATAACGTTTATGTTCAAATAGTTCTTGAAGCTTAAAGGTAAAATCAAAACCTCAAACAAGACTCGAACCTGCAATCCCTGGCTATAAGCGCCAAACGCTTAACCAACTATGTTACCGAGGTCACTGTACAGGATTTTTTCAATTTATCGATATACTAGCTGTTGCCCGCGACTTTGTCTGCGTGATTTTCAAGATGTGAAAAACTAAGAAGTTTAATAATAACGATCATCGCAAAAATGTAATGCAATATTGAAAATGAAACATTTTTTTTTTACATTTTAAACTTCCTTTTTTATTTCTAAATTAAAGGTAATCTTGAGCGGCCCAAAGACTATCAAATGTTTAAATCAAACACATTTCATCGTTTACGATACTATCCTGGTGTTAAATATTTCACAGCTGTTTTAATGACTTTTTCTTATTTAATCCCAAAAAGAGGGGTTTATAACTTTGACATATCTGCCTGCCTGTCTGTCTGTGACATCATAGCTTTCGAACAAATTGAACTATTTTAATTTAAACGTGAATTATGTGCAAGTGTTCGTTTAGACATGTTTGACAAATCAAGCCGTTTAAAAATGGGGGGGTTGCAAGTAAAAAAAAATAACAAAAGGTATAACTCAGTCTTAGCACTTCTGCCAAAAAATGTTTTACTTTCGAGGGTTTTCCATTTTTTAATTGGAAAACCCTTGGTGGGTTATGATTTTCGAGCACGTCTGTTCTTGGGACGGCCTACACCTGAATTGCTAGACGGATTATGACAGTGATTATGAGGTACCTATCATAAAATTGGAACAGTGATAGCCAGACAGTTGTTATTTTCACACACGATGTTTTCTGACGATATAAAGAAGATGTCAAATTATTTTTGTGGACGGAGCTGGTGAAGTGAGAGTCAGGCTCGGTAACTGTGGATTTTACATAGTGTCATAAGATTTAAGATTTTGCAAAACTGCGCCCAGATAAACGGTTTCCTGAAACACGTTTGATTGCCCTCTTAATATTAAAACTGATCTTCCACACAAACATTTGGACTATTTCTAAAATAAAAAAGTTGGTAAACGTGTTATCTTGGCCCCCTGGTGTTTTGATCATGATTTGCCTTTAAATTGCTGATAAATAAATAGCGTGATAATAAAAAAAATATCAGACAACCCTTTTTTTTAAATTGACAATGACAAAAATCTAAAGTATAGGATATGTGTAATTTGTGATGTTACGACAAAGCAAAATCTATATCCATACTAATATATAAAGCTGAAGAGTTTGTTTGTTTGAACGCGCTAATCTCAGGAACTACTGGTCCAAATTGAAAAAATATTTTTGTTTTGAATAAACCATTTATCGAGGAAGGCTTTAGGCTATAAACCATCACGCTGCGACTAATAGGAGCGAAGATACAATGGAAAATGTAAAAAAAACAGGGCAGGTATAAATCATAACTTATATCTTCTACCCACGGGGATGAAGTCGCGGGCAACAGCTAGTATGAACAAAAAAGTGACTTCATGTGCATGAGTTCTATTTACTGTACCAATTTACAAAGAAAAATTATGTATTTTATTCGTTAACCTACCTGACGATCATTGAAGTAAAATACCTTAAATAAAGACTACATGAGGTTAGTTATGAGGTTACACTGTCTATAGCGACAGCCAAAATGAATTTTCCAGACATTGTATGACGGATGTAAGTGCTGATAGCTACACGCTATTATCAGCCTTATTGGGGAAATTTCCAAAAATATGTTCCTAATCCTCGTCGGCTTAGCTTTGGGATCTCAGAAACTCATTCAATCTCGTTCCTTCCCCTGTTTTTACCAGGCTACGAAAGAAGAAAATTTTAAATAAGTAGAGATTACAACAAATTGTTAAAGGATTTCTTGGAAGGACCACGTGTGGTGTTACGAGAGCGGATAGAGTAATAAATGAGTATATAAGGGGAAGTTTGAAAGTGGCACCGGTTACAGAGAAACTACGTGGTAACCGGCCGGTATGCGGAGGCATGTTATGCGGAGGAAAGAAAATCATGTGGTAAGGAAGGCGTTAAGCATGGATGTGGATGGATATAGGGGAAGAGGACGACCAAAGAAACGATGGATGGATTGTGTGAAAGACGATATGGCTGTAAAGAGTGTTTCTTGTGAGATGACGGCCGATAGGAAGGTGTGGAAGAAGATGACATGTTGCACCGACCCCAAATAAAATAATTGGGATAAGGGCAGAGGAATGATGATGACCACGTGTGCGGTCTCTGTAATGGCGGATGTAGACTGATCAAATCGTTAAAAGTTTGAAAAATCCCAGGTATCAGTAAACATTGTTCTATCAATAGATACATAATGTCAAAAACCGTCTAGCGTACGCTCTTATTCATTGATAGGTTTGGTCGTACAGATCTTTCACATTGCATACCTATTTTGCAGTTTTATGCAAGTTGTCTGGGCTTTTTTATCCGAAATACTTTTGGCCTATGTAATGTTGCAAATTTAAGAAAACATTATTTCATTGTTTGAAAGGCTTTTTTTTTGTTTGAATGTTTATATTTTTGTTGCTAGTTGTTACAGATGAACCAAGGTAATAATTAACTGTGTCGTTCAGTAATTTATTGTTGCATATTTATAGATGAGATCAATGTGAACTACATGCAACTTTGGGTCGAGTGTCACTACGAATGTTTTGATCTTGAAGACATAGGTATATACACCTATCGTAAATAAATACAAAATCTATCACGGCATTCCACATTTGAACTTGAGTCATTTTAATACATCAATAAAAATAAAAATAATTTAAGTTCCTTTCTTTCAAGAATGTACCGATTACGGTAACAATTGCATAAAAAAACGTAATACTTTATGTTTATTTTATTTTACTTGTGAAATAGTCGCAGTAGGCCTATATCAGACTTGAAAGAGAATGAAATCACTAATTTTGTGAAAATGATTTATTTTCGAAAAATCCTATTATTGCTCTGCCAAAAGTCTTAAGATAAATAGCGTGATGTTTTTTGTGTAAATTGATGACCGTGCTGCCTACTACTGAATGGGGTGAAAATACACCTCATAATTGTATTAAACGATGTTACGGATGAGTCCAAATATTTAAAACTTTACTGCTCATGCCCCCTGCATAGTAGCGTTATGGTTTTTGTATATTTGTTGTATCATGTCTACGATAAGGTTCATGCAAAATTTGATCGGAATATATTTAGTAGTTTATGAGATAATGTGATATTTGTTTATAGATATAAAAGGCTCTTGCTCACTTCCTGTAACGAAAAGCGAGATAATATGTAAAAAGTATGTTGACCGGACCTCTTGTTGATATTCTCTGAAAATATGAATCAAATCTATCCAGTACTTTCCGAGATCTTTCCGGACATACATACAGACAAACAGACAAACAGACAAACAGACAAAAATTCTAAAAATTATATTTTCGGCATCGGAATCGTTCGTAGACCACCCTGCAATTATTCTTTTTTTTAAATATTCAATGTACAGTTTTTACTTTTCTACAATTTTATTATATGTATAGATATTTAAGAGATTTTATAATTAGACACTTGTGTTTACTTTTGGAGTTAATAATTGTCATAATCTGAATTTATTAAATTTGAACCCTCTTCTTCATAACATCAGAGCTATATCTACAATTTTCAAAACAATCTTCGAGGATTAATCGTCTTGGTAAATGCTAAGCGTGTTTGTAAATACTGACATTCACACATTTGCTATTATTATGAGAAACGAGAAAAATGCCGCCATTTCACCCCAAACTGTGCTTATCCTCTTTCCCTGACTACTCTTCGAAAAACAATATATATTGCATGTTACCTATAGCAACATATACTCCAACCGCCCCCCAAATCGGACATCTCGAACAATTAATAGGAGCGTTTGGCAAAACATGCCCCTTCAATATTTCATGGTCCAGAGCTTTGGGCTAAGGGCTAACGGTGTGAATCAAGGGCATGACGTCATTAAGCAGCATATGTGTAGGGCGCACATAATTTGATCGCACAATAAATTATAAGGGGTGCGTTGCAGAAATGTCCGAATAAATGAACGTTAGGATATTGGAATTGTTGATAAATTACGCTGTATCTATTTTTATATAAAAAGATCGATTAAAAGAGATAGTAATACCTATCTCTTTTAATCGATCTTTCTATGTAAACGCGTTCATTTCTTGATACTTGGGAAAGAAAGAGAGAGTCAGAAAGAACTTTGTTGCCCTCGTGGAAGACCCTGAAGGATATGGCAAAGGGAGCCTCCTTTTTTACAAAATATCCTGGTAGCTAAAAGCCGGGGTAAAGGCAAAGAGGAAACTGAACTAAGAATAGCCAAGGACCGAAAAAATGGTAATACGAAATGAGGGGACGTTGAAGATAAGTAAACTCTCAATGTCACCTTAAAGACGGATGTTTACTAAAAGGAATCCACAGTAAACACGTATAATAATTTCCCGGAACAACCCACGCATATGCGGAACGTGTAGGCGTGAAGATCGTGACGTCATTAGGCATATGCAATTCTAAAGCCTCTGTAATATGTCACGCTATTACGCCAAAGAAATGATATATTTCTTAGCGTTTTGTGGTGTGATGCAAGTAGATTGACTATTTTGGTTTAATAAGATATTTTCGGAATTATTTTGGGAAATCATTCAGCAGTTATATTGACTGTACGGATGCCGAGTAGTTGAGGTCTCAACACCAAACCCAAAGCGTTTTTGTGATCCCCGAATACTTGTTTTGTGACTTGAATCTGTGATCCGGCCGACTCAAGGATTATTTTTTTGTGCTTGAGTCGTTTTTTATTTAAAGAAAAGAAAGAAGTTATGTAAAATGTATATCATAAATATTAAGAATGTGATATTTAAGCAAGCGGTTGATACCTAAATACAGTTAAAAAGCTTCAGGCACGATGTACGACATTGATCCATCATCGAGCAGTAGAAGTATAGGTGACTCAATGTGATGTTATAAAACAATTGAATGAAGAAAATGCATGCTATTGAAAAAATGCATTTTGTCAATAGTTTGAACAAAAGTTCAATCAACATAATTACACCCCCTATAACATGATTCGAAACGCAATTATCGATGTAATCCAAATTAGACACAATTCGATACACTTAAAAAATCACAATACTTCCAAATTGGCATTAACATATATAGTAATAGCCTAATCTGAACACAAACGAAAAAACATGGGCAATACATGGCAAATGTACCCTAATTTGGGGGCGCGAGACGACCCCAGGGGGTCTTACAATGAGCCAATATCAAATTGGCAACATCCATACGTAATTGCATTTTATTACAAATATTGTGCCCAAGGGCTACTGTAGGGCAGAGTACAGTCCACCAAGTTAAATAAAATGCGAAAATCAATCTTAATACCCCGCAATAGAGGGGTAATTAGAGTATGTCAATGTTTGAGCATATTTTAGTTTCGGAATACAATGAATTTCTGAATTATAGCCTGTCAAACATCAAGCGATCACGCTGTGCCCATTGAATTGTGATGTTATTAAGTTACATACATTTATTTGCTTTTACGTGTTAATTTTATAAATAAACAAAGAAATATACTTATGCTATTATTTTTATTATTTCTGCCGACGGCTTTTGATCAAGTACTGTTTTGATGACGTAGCTAAAAGTCATATTAGTCTACATATTTAAAATTCGTATACCAAAGTAGTTTACTAAAAGCTGATATCACAATTTGAACCGTAAGTCAAAAACAATAGGGTTTAATTTAGCCAATAGGGATATATGGTGAACACTTACGCTTTAGATAGTGGAATGAGCTGGAGTCCTTCCAGAAAGATGATAATAACATCTAATTTCCATGCATGCAAGCATTATTGTTATAATGGAGATCAAGGAACAGTTTATGCAGAGTAAAATCATGCAAACCGAAAGCTAATTTAATTGTTGGTTTAAAAAGCATAAGTGATTGAAGTGAGTAAACGATAGGATAAAAAGGGCATTACATGGACATAGATATTTTTTTTGATACCAGAAGTGGCCAAATACATAAGGCAAAAAAAACATAGTCCAAAATTTCATTTAATATTTTGTTGTTATTACCTGAAGTAAATACATGCAGTAATACATTCTACTTTCATTACAGTTTCGTTTCTTGAAAGGAAAAGCGTAACCGAAAACGATCCGATTTGCACTTGACCAGTTTTTTTTAAGTACACCTTAGCCCAGTTAATGTATCTTTACATTACCCATACGTAGAAAGATCTCCGAACACTCGAACGTACCTGAAATAAAAATAAACAAATGAGTATCAATATAGTAAGTATTCATACAAGACAAGTGTTTTTAAATGTATTTAATGTATCCGGTGCCTATTGGGGTCGTTGACCACGGAAAACAGATCTGGACTCAGTCAATGAGTTCAAATTGAATTTAAATATATGTAGATTTAGTGCGAGCCTTTTGAGTTGAGATTCATTGATCCTCGTGTTGAAACGTTTTATTGGACAGATTTGGTCAGGTCTG